>NW_026124625.1:10000-24836 GCF_025177605.1 Cucumis melo | reverse complement strand
CCTGAGAGAAATAAATGAATTCCAAAAATCTTCGGCAAATCCAAAGAAGGTTTTCCTGTACGTTCATCACAAAATATTTCTAGATCCCAATACACCCAATGCCAGATAGCTGCTAAGAAGCACAATCCAGAAAACACAATATGTGCTCCGGCCACACCTTCGTAACTCCAAATACCCGGATTCGTTATAGTCCCTCCTGTGATACTCCAACCCCCCCCATGAATTGGTTATTCCTAAACGAGTCATGAAGGGTATAACGAACATACCCTGTCTCCACATTGGATCAAGAACAGGATCAGAGGGATCAAAAACTGCTAATTCGTATAGGGCCATTGAACCGGCCCAACCAGCAACTAGAGCTGTATGCATTATATGAACAGAAAGCAAACGACCGGGATCATTCAATACAACGGTATGAACACGATACCAAGGCAAACCCATGGAAATACCCCTTTATCAAGGAAAAATAGACACTATGTAACTTTATTGCACTGAAAAAAAAAACTATGCTACGGACCTCCCCTTTTGAGGGGATTATCTTGGCGAAAGGATTAATATTTAGTCTATTCTTTTAGTAATAATGGAACAATTCGATTCTATTCGTAGGAACAAAAAGAAGCAGATCTATTCTATACTCGATAAGTACCAATACGCAATGGTAGATGGGAATTGATCCTATTTTATAGGAGTGAATGTATACATACTTGTTCATCATTCAAAAACCTATTCGGGAAGAAGTTTCCCTTATTAATTCTGTTTTCCTTTTTTATGAACTTATTAAATCTATGTATAAAATATGCTAAAAGATAAAATCTGATAAAGGCCCATCTTATTTATTAAGACAATAAACCCGTTGTTACGCTTCCACATCAAAGTTAGCTATAGTACTTAATTCTTTTTTCTTTGCTTTAATGCCTATTGGTGTTCCAAAAGTACCTTTTCGAAGTCCCGGAGAGGAAGACGCATCGTGGGTTGACCTATAGTGCGACTTGTCAGATATATTGGGTCATATGGTATTTCCCCGTTCTCTCCCCCGATCGAGATATCCTCTCTTTCGCCCAAGACGGATTGATTTAATCATCAAAAATTTGGAGCGTGAAGTGCAATTAGATCTATTTTTTGGGGGGTATCCAGATTAATATTATCAATTAGAATAATTTATGGTTTTCTCGGTTGTACTAATAAAATGAAGTATCCAGGCTCCGCTTAGAAAAAACTCAATTTGGAATCTATCTATTCTATGATTACTACTACTTGTATCATATTCGATTTATCAATAGCATTGATAGAAAACTTTTAATCAATCGAGTAATATGAAGTAAATTGAAAAAAAAAAAGAAGTCGTAGCAAAAAGCCATGCTATTGGGGCATTTGTCCTATATGTGCAAATCCAAATCGGGCAGATCTTGACTCGGAGTAGAGCATAAACCTAAAAGAATTGAAGAAGACCATTTTGGAACAAGAAAATGACATCGGAATTGAAATTGAATCTCGATGAAACAATATATCAATGAAAAGTTAGTTCGATAAATTGAAAATTTAATGAATTGTTTTTTTATTTATTGAAATTTATAGTATAGATAAACGACCGCGGGCCAAAGGACAAAACTCATCCATTTTGAAAAAAAAATGGAAGGTAAGAAAAAGCCCCTTCATTAGAAGTTAGAAAGAGTCCTCTAAAGAAGGCTAAAATCTAAACATTGATTCTTTTTTCGCTATTTTTTTTGAACCGTATGCATCAAAAGGTGCCCGTACGGTTCTTAAGGGATACAATTTTATCCTAATCAACCGACTTTATCGAGAAAGATTACTTTTTTTAGGCCAAGAGGTTGATAGTGATATTTCGAATCAACTTATTAGTCTTATGGTATATCTCAGTATGGAGGATGATACCAAAGATCTGTATTTATTTATAAACTCTCCCGGTGGAGGGGTAATAAGCGGATTAGGTATTTATGATACTATGCAATTTGTGCAACCAGATGTACAGACAATATGCATGGGATTAGCCGCTTCAATGGGATCTTTTATTCTAGTCGGAGGAGAAATTACCAAACGTCTAGCATTCCCGCACGCTCGGCGCCAATGAGTTTTTTTTAGACAAAAAGAAAACTATGCCTTCGCCATATAAAATATTAAGTAATAATAGCATGGCACTTTGAATTCGATATGAGAATTTTTTTTTTCTAAACCATTAGGTTATGTATCGAAAGAGTAGTATGAGATAAAAGGCATTTCCGATTGTAGGCTGATTTATCGCGGAGGCCTCTTTCAGCGTCACAAACTTTTTTGTTTTCACGACGGAAGACTCTTAACAATATTTCTGTTATGAAAGACTACGAAATATTTATTTTTAAGAAAAAAAATAAAAAAAAGAAACTTTGGGATTGCTGAATAACAAACGAAATCATAAAGCAACGGAACCATCATAGTATTTTGAAATTACTAAAAAAAAGGAAGGGTGGTTATTGGATCATTTACTGCTCTGGGTCTGCTAGATCCTATATTTTCTATTCCTTCGCTGGAAGGTAAAAATGAATTCCATTGTGGAGCCGTATGCACTGCACAAAGGATGCCTGTACGGTTGTTAATCCTATCTTTTTTTTATTATCTTTGACTCATCATGATAATGATGTAAGATAGAGAAAACCATTTATTAAATCATCAGGGTAATGATCCATCAACCTGCTAGTTCTTTTTATGAGGCACAAACGGTAGAATTTATCCTGGAAGCGAAAGAACTACTGAGGCTGCGCGAAATCCTCACAAGGGTTTATGTACAAAGAACAGGCAAACCCTTATGGGTTATATCCGAAGACATGGAAAGGGATGTTTTTATGTCAGCAACAGAAGCCCAAGCTCATGGAATTGTTGATCTTGTAGCGGTTGAATAACAAATAGCAGGTATTTCACGCAAAAATCCGAAATTTTCGATTTTCTCTTTTTACCGGGGTTAATATATTACTATTAATCATATTAATTATTAATATCGAATATAGAAGTAATTCATAATCATCCGGTTAGGATTGATCTAAACCAACTCATTATGTATACAATTCAACATGCCAACTATTAAACAACTTATTAGAAACACAAGACAGCCAATCAGAAATGTCACCAAATCGCCCGCCCTTCGGGGATGCCCTCAGCGTCGAGGAACATGTACTAGGGTGTATGTGCGACTCGTTTAGACCATGGACCGGGACAAAAGAAAGTACAAAATTTTTCCCGTATCAGTTATAAGTACAGTGAATAGGATAGAATGAATGGAAGAAATCCGTTCACTACCGAAAATAAATAAACAAAGATTTATCGTATCCTTTTATTGTGTATCAAATTTATGGTTTCTATTGGTGCAAATCCAATCATCTCTATTTTCAATTTTAGATGAGAAAGAATTCCCCATTGGTAACAAATGCTTATCCATTAAGCAGAGGAAATCCTATTTAACAGAAGGATTATAGCCTTATTCTTCCAAGAACGGACTAAGAGGGTCAGCTACCCAACCAATCTTCATAATTAAATACCGTTACTGTATAGGTAGATCTCGTTGTGAAAGACCGATTACTAGATAATTCATGGGTAGAGCCAAAGAGGGTGAACTGTACAAGTTAACAATAACATTGATGAAATAAAAGAAGGAGCTCCGGTGTATAGAGAGGACCTCACCGTTTAAGAAGTAACCATAGAAACGAAGGAACCCACTATTTCTTTATCCATTTCTATTTTTATTTATTTACTCTATTTTTGTTTTTTATACCTAGTAAAAATACTATTTCGTATTTTGGGGTGATTAGAACAAAAAAAGAAATAGTGGTCGGGAAGGTTATAGTAGCAAAAGCCATTGGAATTTTTATTTTATACATTGGAAAAATACGTTTTGTTATTAATAGACTAGGAAAGGAGAAAGGAATAACTGAAAGAAAGGAAATCCATTAGTTATTCATCAAAGTTTCATTTATTCAATGACTAGAATTAAACGAGGATATATAGCTCGGAGACGTAGAACAAAAATTCGTTTATTTGCATCAAGCTTTCGAGGGGCTCATTCAAGACTTACTCGAACTATTACTCAACAGAAAATAAGAGCTTTGGCTTCAGCTTATCGGGATAGAGGTAGGCAAAAAAGAAATTTTCGACAGTTGTGGATCGCTCGAATAAATGCAGTAATTCGATCTAATAAGGTAGACTACAGTTATAGTAGATTCATACACAATCTGTACAAGAGGCAGTTGCTTCTTAATCGTAAAATACTTGCCCAAATCGCGATATTAAATAGAAATTGTCTTTATATGATTTCCAATGAGATCATAAAATACGAAGATTGCAAAGAATCCAGCGGAATGCTTAAAATGGAGTTCTCTGGAGAATGAACTCCGAGAAGGTAGAGTAGAAATTAGTATGATAAAATATGATAAAGTGGTCAAAATGAGCAAATATGTTCAATAAAAAAAAAAACGATTTATTCTTCTTCCACTATTCTTTCTTTTTCTTACGACACGACAATCGAATCTAGATTTTCGGATTTTTCGAACAAAGAATCAATCTGCGGTTGAGTTTGGATTAGAATTTTAATTCAATTAAAGAGTAAGCTAAGTCTATTTATTCCTGGTTCTAAGACCAATAGTTCTAGCGGTCGACTCGCTTCTTTCAAATTGTTTCTCATTATTAAGAAAAGGTAACAAAGATAAAATACGAGCTTGTTTTATAGCAATAGTAATTAAGCGTTGCTGTTTTAAGGTCAATCTATTTACCCGTCTAGATAATATTTTTCCTTGTTCACTAATAAATCGACTAATTAAACTCATGTTTCTATAATCAATTCGATCCCCCGATGGAATCGGGGGCAAACGCCTACGAAAAGATCGTTTGGATTTAAGAAAGAGTCGCTTGGATTTATCCATGGTTTTTTTATTCCTTATCCCGAAAATCCTATTTCTTAATTCTAAATCATTTTAGATCCGATCGAAATAGGATTTGGTTTGTTTATATTTAAATCTAAAATATGTCTAATATATGTAATTTTTCATCTTCCTTGGATTGGAAAAGGGTGACACACAGCCGATCGGTTCGATCTATTTCTTTATCTCCCCATGAATCGTATGTTTGTAACACCGGGGACAGAATTTTCTCAATTCCAATCGACTAGGCGTATTGTGTCGATTCTTTTGAGTAATATATCTGGAAATCCCTATTGATTCCTTATTAACACCGTTTCGAACACAACGAGTACATTCCAAAATAACAGTTACTCGGGCATCTTTACCCTTGGCCATGAACCTCCCTTGGATTTTTGATTCACGCAACTCTTCCATTTTCCGATCCAAAATGAAGAAAAAAAGAAAAATTGGTAACTCGAAATAAAATTATGAAAGATTTCGTTACAATCAAATATTAAAATATAGTAATACAATAATTTCTAAATTTAGAATCGCAGTACAGTTTTTCATTTAAGTATTTTGTATGATATTGTTGCCCTAGCCATCACATTTTCATTTTCGTTCTCACTCTTTTATTAATTAAATTTGAACCTGGCGCCGCGTCCGAGTTTGACTGAGGTTGAATCCATTTTGATTCTTTCTAACTTATTCTAAGTCTAAAAACTCTAAAAAAAAGAAGGGGGAAGGGGATTAGTCAAAGATATTTGATTGTTTTTCTAATCTTCTTCACCCCTTCCCAAGTCAATAACTAGAATGAAAAAAACGGGAATACCAACGCATCCGGGAATAAACGATTGATCTCGATTAATAGACCCGCTAAAGCCCCGAACCATATAGTACTTACTACCGGTGCCACGGAGAGATATGTTTTTAGATCTCGCATTGAAAACCCTCCTACTTTATAGTAATTTGTAATACATACTGGTATTACATACCATCAAATGTATATATAGTTAATAACCGCTTGTATTGTCCGCGGAATTCCTAATTCAAATTGAAATGTACAACAGTTCAATTCGGTAGATATTCCCTTTTTTATTAAAAAAAATATGTAGCTTTCCGCCCCACCCCAAATATTCATTTTTCTTTACGGCGGATTTAATATTTATTATTTCATACGTATATAAGTCTTTTTATTATTTTTATTATATTTTATATATGATATGAGACAAAAAAGAAGAAATGGCAAGATAATTTGTGTATACCAATGGAGGAAATAAATAAAAAATGTGGAAAACAAGACAGGGATTCTCTACAATAACACTGTAGACCAATTGAAAGGGATGTAGCGCAGCTTGGTAGCGCGTTTGTTTTGGGTACAAAATGTCACGGGTTCAAATCCTGTCATCCCTACCTATTACTTATCTTCTGAACAGTAACGAGGAATCAATTGAGATCCATAAAAATTGAACATACATATATCGAATCAATCTTTTTTTATTTAATTTTATGATATTCTCTATGATAATATATGTATCGAAGATATATTCGGGTTGCTTTTAGTTTGATAATAAAACGCTCTTAGTTCAGTTCGGTAGAACGCGGGTCTCCAAAACCCGATGTCGTAGGTTCAAATCCTATAGAGCGTGATTCGATTCTTGTTGTTGTTAAATCAAAATGATACTGAAATAATTCAACAGAAATCAAAATTTTACCTCCTATAAAGCAAGTAGGGGGTCAATCAAAAAAAAGAACTGTTAATTAATCAAAGGTCCAACTGATCCCCCCGTCTGTATTGTAAATATGCGGTCACAAATAATCCAGCCAAAGTAATAGGAATTAGACCTAATACGATTCCAAATAGAAAAACTTCAATCATTTCAATTTAGTTGAACGAGGAAAAGGAGAGGTAATATCTATCCTTAAAATATTAATCGGTATTGCCCATGAATCTCAATGACCAAGAATTCGAAATTGAATTGACAAGGTAAAGAACTCTACAATATATAGAATATATTGAATAACACCGAAATCTTTCTTTTTTTTGAATTGTGCATTCAATGAATTTTAATCAAATAAGTCGTATCTTGTTCAGACCGATAAATAGAGCTGAGGTTATAGTTAAAACTGCTAGTAGAAAACCGAAATAACTAGTGATAGTAGGCATGACGAGGCTAAATGAAATACGTTATTTTTATCCATATGTTTATAAAGCACTTCCCTAAGTTTCTATTTTTGAAAGATACGCGGATGGATAAGTAAAAATACTAATTGAAAAAATATATTCAATTGAAAGTTTTTGATTCATCTATTATTATGATTATAGATGATACTAACAAAAATCTTGTGACATAGGTAAGAAATCAATTCATCATCTGTCTCTCTATCCCGCAATTCGGAATCAAGGGATTCATTGAACAACTCTTGAGTTTTCAAAACAAATATTCTTATTATAAAGAATTTATAAACAATAATTTAATATATAAATCTAGTAAATATATAAATCTATTAAATGGATTCTAAATAATTAGAAAGAAAAAAAAAAAAAAAAAAGAAAAATAATAAATAAACTATGTTGTGTAACTTGATTCCAAAAATGAAATGCTCTTTGAATCGCTGAAGAATGAATGACCTTATAATGCCCTTTATTTATGAAATTGTATTCCCACTAATTAGATTTTATGTAGTGGGTTCATTTCCATAAAATCTTTTTTAAAAAGAAAAAAAGTATCGCACGATCAGATCACTCGAAACTAGGTTCTCCATTTATTCTTATTCTTTCCATATTAAAAACATTCTTCTAATTAGTTGAAGAACGATCGTTTGAGTCTAATATAAAACAATAATGCGTGCATTACGAATATTTATTATTCTTCTATTCGTTGTTCTGTTTCGTTCATCGAATCCTATGTACTACTGTTACTTGTTACTGGACGACTAACCAATTCCTTAAAATAAAAAAAGATTCAAACAAAAATATAACTACAAACACAAAAGAAATATTTCGAGATTTCACGTCTAATTTCATTGAATTTTGGGACTATTAGAATCTGCTTCCTAAATTATTATAAACCAACCAGTCGGATTCACATTTTACCCAATCTTCGCTTTCTAGCCCGAAGCCAATAACCGATAGAATCCTTAATACTACAGACAGGCATTTTCAGAATTTTCTATTGAATGAATGGTATATGATTCTACATCGACAAGCAGCAAGAAAAGAAGAAACAAATTATATTATTTAGTTTTAGTGCTTCATTTTGATACTTATTGTGAAATTGCGTTGCTGCGTCAGAAGAAGGATAGCTATACTGATTCGGTATACTCTAAAAACACCCTCGGTACAATATTGACGATCTTACAAAGATAAAATTTCAGTTAATTTCCATTTACTGATCTCATCTTTTACGGAATCGATCCCCCTTTTGACTGTACAAGAATATGTGGAGCTCGGCATGTCTGGAAGCACAGGAGAACGTTCTTTTGCTGATATTATCACCAGTATTCGATACTGGGTCATTCATAGCATTACTATACCTTCTCTATTCATTGCAGGTTGGTTATTCGTCAGCACGGGTTTAGCTTACGATGTTTTTGGAAGCCCTCGTCCAAATGAGTATTTTACAGAGAGCCGACAAGGAATTCCATTAATAACTGGCCGTTTTGATTCTTTGGAACAACTCGATGAATTTAGTAGATCTTTTTAGGAGGACCAAATGACTATCGATAAAACTTATCCTATTTTTACAGTGCGATGGTTAACTGTTCACGGACTAGCTGTACCTACCGTTTCTTTTTTAGGGTCAATATCAGCAATGCAATTCATCCAACGATAAACCTAATCCGAATTATAGAGCTATGACACAATCAAATCCGAACGAACAAAATGTTGAATTGAATCGTACCAGTCTTTACTGGGGGTTATTACTCATTTTTGTACTTGCTGTTTTATTTTCCAATTATTTCTTCAATTAAATAAAAGAAAATACTAAATAATAGTACGAATTATCTTATCCCATTCGGAAGGATATCATCTCATAATTATCTATGACTGTTTCTGTCTCTAGCACGACCACTTGATGAAATGGGGAGGGAAGTGGGACAAATGGCCGAGACTACTGGAAGGATTCCTCTTTGGATAATCGGTACTGTAACTGGTATTCCTGTGATCGGTTTAGTTGGTATTTTCTTTTATGGTTCATATTCCGGCTTAGGTTCATCTCTGTAATAATCGGATGAACTGAGTTGGAGACATGAAAGCGTAAGAACTCAACAGGATCCCCCTCAAATCAGAAAAAAAGAGGGGGTAGGTCCCGTTGAGCTCTTACTAATTAGAATTAGACTAATTTATTCATATAAATGAAAAAATGGATCTTTCCTATTTTTTCAAAAAACTTCATTTCTTTCTGATTCTGAATTGCTTCAAAAAAAAAATTGATTCAGACCATCTCTTTCGCGATCGTATCGGTCGATACTTTCATTTCAAAGCGAAAAAAAGAAAGAGAGAATCACTCGATTCCCTCTTTCTGGATGATACAATCCCAATATAACAATATTATATTTCTATCGATCAGATATCACAAACCCTTTAAATAGATTAAAATATACTAATAGAATTTTCTATAGTTATTTTAATATAAAATAGAATTGAAAAATTCATTGAATTTGTTCACTACTTATGTAATAAATCGAAAAAAAGGTTCTGATAAACCGGGAAAAATTGAAACTAAGAATAGAGATCTTTGACGAACGGGATCAAGAATAATTCATTAGTTTATTATTTCGACACCAGAACAAGAAAAGGAATTTTTCTGGTATCGAATACTAGAAAGATGCATAATTCCTTCTAGAATCCTTTGTTCCCTTCATTTTTTTTCTATTCTCCATTTACTTATCTTATTTTTAATATCTACTCTATTTTTATTCTATTAGAATAAAAATAGACACATTCAATGACATTTCAATCTGGCACCAGTGACATAATAATCATAATAATACCGCTCCTATTTGTATTGTAAAAAACAAAGAAATAAAGAAGAGGTAAAATAGTCTTCCTGACAATATAATATCCATACTATGACTAGTAATGCGGTACAAGTAATTACCGAAATAGGGTCGAAAAAGAATAAAAAAAAAAACAAGGGAAAAAGTTTTTCATAATTTTTTGATCATACATAATTAAATTATAGAATTGCCAACAAGAATTTGGTTTTTTTTACGAACTTTATTTGATAAATCCCCAGATTTAGAAATTCATTTCGGACAATTGAACCTTCTCAAACTGTTTCTTTTTAAGAACTAAAAAGATTTGTGCCAAAATAACAGATGCAAAAAAGAACAAAAGGCCTTGGACACGTAATGGATCTTGAAGGACGATTTCCGCATCTCCCTGACCAAATCCTCCCACATTAGGATTACTCGTTAATGGTTGATCAAGTTTGATGGATTCGCCCTCTGAAACAAGAAGTTCTGGTCCTGGAGGGATAATATCAACCACTTGACGCCCATTCGCTGCATCCACTATGGTTATTTCATATCCTCCTTTTTCTTTTCGTATTATTTTGCTTACTATCCCTGCTGCTGTAGCATTATAAACATTATTATTACTCTTACTCCCGTCGGGATAAATCTGACCCCTTCCCCTGTTCCCGCCTACGTATATGGGATATTTTAAGAAGTGAACATCTTTCTTAGTCGCAGGGTCCGGGGAAAGAATAGGAAAGGTGATTTCACTATATTTCTGACCAGGAACAGGACCTATCACAAGAATATTTTTTTTAGTGGGACGATAGCTCTGAAAAGAAAGATTGCCCATCTTTTCTTTAATCTCGGGAGAAATACGATCGGGGGGGGCTAATTCAAACCCCTCGGGTAAAATAAGAACAGCCCCCACATTCAAACACACCCTTTTTACCATTCGCAAGAACTTGTTTCAGTTGCATATCATAAGGAATTCGAACAACTGCTTCAAATACAGTATCAGGAAGTACCGCTTGTGGAACCTCGATATCCACGGGCTTATTAGCTAAATGGCAGTTGGCGCAGACAATACGGCCGGTTGCTTCTCGTGGATTTTCATAACCCTGTTGTGCAAAAATGGGATATGCATTTGAAACGGGTGCCCAAGTTATTATATATATCATGAGTGATACGGAAATAGATCGAGTAATCTCTTCCTTTATCGAAGAAAAGGTATTTCTAGTTTGCATGGTCCAATCATTGAGCCCAAAAATTTCTACAATAAAATTAGGTAGGTCCCTAGTATAGTTCCCTATCCATGATTCTGCTATTTACTGAAATAAAGTTACTCGAATATAGGAGGCATCCTTCGCGATGGGTAGAAGGAATAAGTACAATTTTGAATGTTTTACTTATGTACAAAGTAACAAACATTATATTTTTCAGTCATTCATTGAATGATAAATCACTACAAGTGAGGGAGATACACGATTTAAATAACGGAAGATCCAATATTTTAAAATTGTGTCAAGAATGACTGGAAAAGTGGAAACAAGACCGGATATAATTTGATCGTTATGAGAAAATCCAAAATCTTTGTAGACAGAACCAATCATTAGTTCCCAACCATGGGGTGAATGAAATCCTATACATAAATCAGTTAATAAAAGAATAGAAAAAGCTTTTATTGTGTCGCTTAAGTTATATAGGAACTCTTGAACCCAAGAGTTAAGAATAACAAGTTCTTCATTACCAAGAATAGAATAACCACTTAGAATAACGAAACAGATTATATTTGTCGAGAAGTGCAAAATCATATGGATACGATCCTCATTGTGCATCTTGATCAATTGGATCGTTTCTTTGTAGATTCCGATACGAAGCTTTTGTAGATGTGTTTCTGGGTATTCCTTTAGCATTTCGTCCAAGAGAAAGAGTTCCTCTAATTCTAGAACTTTTTTTATAATACTCTTTTCTTGAATATCATTCAAAAAAATTTCGGATTGACCAGTATTCCACCAATTAGTAACCCAAGATTCTAGGCTTTTATTAAATGAAAGAGAGATCCACCAGGGCAAAAATACTATAGATGCAAGATATAGAAGGGGAATGAATGCTTTCTTTTTTTCCATTTTTTCGTCTTTTATTTTTTAATGAACTCACTTCATTCGTTAACTCTCTACACTACTAATATTTATATCAAACATAAGTTCTATTACAAGTCATATGCATACTATTATGAATCCATTCCCTGTTTTTTAGTTTTTGATTTGTGATTTATTAGTTAATCCTTGAATTTCGAAATAATACAGAAAGAAAATAACAAAGAATCCACTTTTTTTTGTTACTGTGCAGTTGATTTACATACGGATCAAAATTTCGGACAAAGAAAGTTTTCTGGCTGTTCCGTATACGTCTGCTTTGGGTCAAATGAGCATTCTGAAGAAATTCCAGTTAAGTTATTATACTATTACTATGGTCTATAAAAAAGACTATTCTTTCATTTCAGTTTTATCCCTCTTGCTACGAACAAAATTCATTCTGAACTTCATTTTTCAAAAAACTTCAATTGGTACACGCAAGAAATAGGCCAATTCGGCAGCCTTTTGCTCAATTTCTCGTGGGGTCAGATTCTGATCGGTACGCGTCAAGGGAATGGCCCCTTGGCCTCTTATTTCCATATAAAGGACACGACGTGCATAAATACCCTCTTTAACTTCTATTCTGATGGACTGAATGTCTTTCATAAGGAATCGTAGGAAGATTCGACGATTTTTTCCAGGAAACCCCCAACGAAAAATAGACACTATTTCTTCTTTTCTATCGAATCGATCATAACCGCTACCTACATTCCACAAAATTGTGCACCACAAATAGGAGCTAATAAAGAGACCGGCAATCCCATAGAAAGACATTACGATCCCCTGTGGAAAAAAAATTATTTGCTGAGACGGAAATAAAGCTATCAAATCCCTACCAAGATAACTGGAAGTTCCAACCAATAAAAACCCTAATGAACCTAAAAAAAGGATAAAGGCCCAGCAGAAATTGCTGATTTTTCGAGATCCTCTTATAAATTCTATCCATATACGTTCTGATCGCCAATTCATACTAGATCTCGTTGCATTTTATTGGAATTAAGAGAATCAAAAAAAATCTATTTTACTTTTTTTGTTTCCGAAGTAACTCTAATCAACTAGCACTATTTTGATGTGAACCTTTACTTTAGATCTAAGTAATTCATCGAATTACTTAGATCTAAAATAATAACATCACCTTTATATGATTCCCTATAGATACCTACATCCATATAGGTATATTGATTTTATATCTCAAACATTTGTCGCCCGATCTCTTATCTATTTTCTATTTTGAAACTTATCTATTTTCTATTTTGAAATACTTCTAATTGATTTCCTCAGATATCATGTTTACGTATGTATAATCGCTTATGTTTGGAGTAAGCCACATGTTAGATTCTAGTCTACTAAATAGATAGCTGTGTTATCGTCAAAGTCTAAGTTTTGAAAAAAAAAAATAGACAGCATATTTAAAAAATCTTGTTTTTTTGAACATGAAGAAATAAAGAAGCCATTGCAATTGCCGGAAATACTAGGCCCACTAAAGGCACAAAAATAGAGGGTAAGGTGGTGAGAGTTGTCATAGAATGGATACCTCGACTTAATATTTTCATTGTTATATTAATAGTTTTACCTGTTATTTATTGATTGTTATAAAAGGTATCTTATAATTATACTAATTCAATATATAATTATACTAAGTAATATCTACGTGAGTATATATAGAAAAGGAATGAGGAATGTCGAATTAAATAAATGGACTTACTCATCTTTCGACATGAGATATATGTATCATAATAGACGTTTGCATTATTTTAGTTATTATCTTGTCTTAGCATTTTTTTTTAATAAAATTTCATAAAGATTTTCGTACAAATTCCCAAAAAGGTAGTTATAATCCGATCCAACAACAAGGATTCTTAGTAAAACTAGAGATCCGCTAGAGATGTAGAAAGATGCAAGACTCTATGCCGCTATTTGCTATAGTTGAAGTATATATACACATGTAATGTTAAGAAGGGAGCATGAAATTCATTTTCTTCCCCGTGCCAAATTTTGCGGAAGAAATAAAAAAAAAAAGAATTCATTTTTTAAGTTAAGTAAGGCTTTACTTGATTGAATTTTGATTCGAGGGAACGAAAGCGTGGAGCTGAAATAACTCACTCACAACACCTTTTAAAGGATTACGTGGTACGATTAGATCGAATAAGCCCTTATCGAATAAAGATTCAGCCTCCTGTGAACCCTCAGGGACTGCCTTATTCAATGTTTGTTCAATTACTCTTTTACCCGCAAATGCGATGTAGGCATTCGGTTCGGCAATAATGATATCCCCCAACATACCAAAACTAGCTGTCACCCCACCAGTAGTAGGAGATGTAAGGATTGCTACATAGAATAATTTTTTATTTGATTGATAATCATATAAAGCGGAAGATATTTTTGCCATTTGCATCAAGCTCAAACTTCCTTCTTGCATGCGTGCTCCTCCCGAAGCACACACTAAAATAAGAGGTAAAAATTGATTGGTAGCATACTCGATCAAACGGGTGATTTTCTCTCCTACTACGGATCCCATACTACCCCCTATAAACTGAAAATCCATAACCCCAATTGCTACTGGAATATCATTTAATTTACCTGTGCCTGTTTGAATAGCCTCAGTTAATCCTGTCTTTCTTTGATAAGAAGAAAGACGATCTTTATAAGTATAAAGTTGATTCTCCGAATCAAATTGAATGGGATCCAAAGAGACCATGTCTTCATCCATAGGGTCCCAAGTACCTGGATCAATCAAAAGTTCGATTCTATCTGAACTACTCATTTTCAAATGGTATCCACATTGTTGACAAATATTCATTTTTGATTTAAAAATTTTCTTATAATTTAATCCATAACAATTTTCGCATTGAACCC
>NW_026124625.1:0-2500 GCF_025177605.1 Cucumis melo | reverse complement strand
TTCGTGCTTATCCTAATTGTCGGTTTAGTTTATGCATGGCGAAAAGGAGCATTGGAATGGTCTTAGTTTTTGAATATTCAGACAATTAAAAAAAACATTGAGACAGTTATGAATTCCATCGAGTTTCCCTTACTTGATCGAACAACCCAAACTTCAGTTATTTCAACTACATCAAATGATCTTTCAAATTGGTCAAGACTCTCCAGTTTATGGCCGCTTCTCTATGGTACCAGTTGTTGCTTCATTGAATTCGCTTCATTAATAGGTTCACGATTCGACTTTGATCGTTATGGACTGGTACCAAGATCTAGTCCTAGACAGGCAGACTTAATTTTAACAGCGGGTACGGTAACAATGAAAATGGCTCCTTCTTTAGTAAGATTATATGAGCAAATGCCTGAACCAAAATATGTTATTGCTATGGGAGCATGTACAATTACAGGAGGGATGTTCAGTACCGATTCTTATAGTACTGTTCGGGGAGTCGATAAGTTAATTCCTGTCGATGTGTATTTGCCGGGTTGTCCGCCTAAACCCGAGGCTGTTATAGATGCTATAACAAAACTTCGTAAGAAAATATCTCGAGAAATCTATGAAGATCGAATTAAGTCTCAAGAGGAAAATCGGTGTTTTACTACCAATCACAAATTTCATGTTGGCCCAAGTACTAATACTGGAAATTACGATCAAGGATTACTCTATCAACCATCATCTACTTCAGAGATCATCCCTCCTGAAACTTTTTTCAAATACAAAAGTGCAGTCTCTTCCTACGAATTAGTAAATTAGGCCGTATACTTTTTTTGTACAGAATAACAAAGCAAAGAACGAGTGAATCTTCATCAATTTTTCATTGTAAATGGGAAATACTTATACAAATAAAAATAAAAAAATGGGGGGGGGGAGAAGATGCAGGGTAATTTGTCTTCTTGGCTAGTCAAACATGGACTGGTTCATAGATCTTTGGGTTTCGATTACCAAGGAATAGAGACTTTACAAATAAAGCCCGAGGAATGGCATTCCATTGCAGTCATTTTATATGTATATGGTTACAATTATCTACGTTCCCAATGTGCTTATGATGTAGCACCAGGCGGACTGTTAGCTAGTGTGTATCATCTTACGAGAATCGAGTATGGTATAGATCAACCGGAAGAGGTATGCATAAAAGTATTTGCCGCAAGGATAAATCCTAAAATTCCGTCTGTTTTCTGGGTTTGGAAAAGTGCGGATTTTCCAGAAAGGGAATCTTATGATATGTTGGGAATTTCTTATGATAATCATCCACGTCTAAAGCGTATCTTAATGCCTGAAAGTTGGGTAGGATGGCCCTTACGTAAGGATTATATTGCCCCCAATTTTTATGAAATACAAGATGCTCATTAAATAATACGAAACTAATCTTCACTTCGACAACTCAAGATATTCAAATACATTTTTACGTTCTCTTATAGATATAGCATAGTAATTGAAGTCTCATTCATCTTATTATTATTGATTAAAAAAAATACAATTAGAGATTTGGTGAGATTATCCAATTTGTAAGATACTTATTTTGGATGAGCCACAAGCTAATAGGATGAACTAAATGAGTTCTGCATTATGAACTATGTATCACGCATATGACTTATAGATGTGCTTTAAAAAGTCACATAGGGTGAAATGAAGAAATATAATATGAAAAGAGAATCGGATTCTATTTGTACTGTATCTGAGATGAATCTTGGCCATTCCCGCCTTTCAACTCCCCTAGACTAGACTTTTGGGTCTTATAAGGAACTAATTGAAACTTTCAAATATGTATAAAATAGGAATTGAACGCCAGGAGACAGAGTATGAACAAATAAAAAAGAAGAGGAAACAAAAGAAAATTCTTTTCTTTTACATATCTATATACATCCTTTACATATTTCTATAAATATCCTCTTTATCTTTACTTGTCTATTTTCGACATCTATAAATAGAGTAAAAAATATATATAGTTTAGTTAAAGGGTAGATTTCCAGACATCATCATGTATCAGTATTTTTTCATGATCTATATTATTAATGAATCCGTAGAATAGATACTCATACAAAATTCATGATGTGCCAAGAACCAGATTTGAACTGGTGACACGAGGATTTTCAGTCCTCTGCTCTACCAACTGAGCTATCCCGGCCATTTCCGACACATTATCCTTATTTTAATAGATGACTTTGGTCTATGTCAATTGTAAATAAGAAAAAAAGGTATTCCAAAGTCTTCTTTTTGAAGATATACGAAATTTCAGGGCTTGGATAAGCCTTTCGAAGTTTCAGTACAGTAGACAGTTAATCATTCAAATTTCACAGATTACTTGCGCAAGGATGTTCGTTTGTACGTCTATCATATAGAATATATACCACAAGCCTTGTGATAAGAAATCAAATTTCCGCTCAAATACGCTTGTGAAAGAGTCGAATGAATGAGAAACATAACAAAGTCTGAATTGCTAATGAACGGATAAATAATTAAAGAG
>NW_026124624.1:27500-28663 GCF_025177605.1 Cucumis melo | reverse complement strand
ATGATTCGCCGATCTAATTAGACGTTAAAACTATATTAGTGCTTGATGCGGGAAGGACTTTTCTTATGAGTGAGTTATCCATTTTTTTCTAAGTCCTAACTATTAGTTACTCTACGTTATGAGGTAGAGGGGAATGTGTAGAAGAAGCAGTATATTGATAAAGAGTTTTTTTCCAAAATCAAAAGAGCGATTGGGTTGAAAAAATAAAGGATTTCTAACCATCTTTTTTATCCTAAAATAGAAACCAATTAGATGACAAAAGAAAAGAGAGGATAGAGAGTCCGTTGATAAGTCTTACCTATTTACGAGGTATCTATTATTATTCTTTATTTTACTGTAATACCTTGTTTTGACTGTATCGCACTATGTATCATTTGATAACCCAATAAATCCCATTATCGTATCCCCAGTTCAAATGAAATTTTAAATGGCGGAATTTAAAGGATATTTAGAACTTGAGAAATCTCGGCAACGTGACTTCCTATACCCACTTATCTTTCGGGAGTATATTTACGCATTTTCTCATGATCATTTTTTAAATGGATCCATTTTGTTGGAAAATTCTGGTTATGACAAAAAATCCAGTTTACTAATGGTAAAACATTTAATTACTCGAATGTATCACCAGAATCATTTTTTTTTTTTGTCGACTAATTATTATAACAAAAATCCTTTTTGTGGGTACAATAACAATTTGTATTCTCAAATGTTATCAGAAGGGTTTGCAGTCATTGTGGAAATTCCATTTTCCCTACGATTAGTATCTTCCTTAAAAGAAGAAGAAATCGCAAAATCTTATAATTTACGATCAAGTCATTCAATATTTCCTTTTTTAGAGGATAAATTCCCACATTTAAATTATGTGTCAGATGTATTAATACCCTATCCCCTCCATCTGGAAATTTTAGTTCAAATCCTTCGCTCCTGGGTGAAAGATGCCTCTTCTTTTCATTTATTACGGTTCTTTTTTCACGAGTATTGTAATTTGAATAGTCTTAGTACTTCAAAAAAATTGATTTCTTTTTTTTCAAAAAGAAATCGAAGATTAGTCTTGTTCCTATACAATTCTTATGTATGTGAATACGAATCCATTTTCCTTTTTCTACGTAACCAATCTTCTCATATACGATTAACTTCTTATAGGGGCTTTTTTGAGCGAATAT
>NW_026124623.1:0-29377 GCF_025177605.1 Cucumis melo | reverse complement strand
CCCTTTCCAATTTCCAATCAAGAACGGGGAGATCCATAGGACATAGACGAAGACATAAGAAGCAATGCATTTATATCGAATTCAAATTCCCGATGCGATTCATTTTGCGTAAGGATATAGTGAGAGGCAAAGGATTCGCATGGGATAAAGTAATCATTCAACCCTGACCAATCTACCTTGCAGCTCGTACTCTTTGTTGACCATAATTCATGAACCCAGTTACCATAGGGAACATCTTGTAATATCTCTCAAGAATTTTCTCTTTCTTTCCTCTTCTTTGAGCAAGTCGGTGAATATAGAATATGGTATTCCTTTACTCTCAGTTTCAAATCAGTTCTTATCTTAATAATAGATTCCCGTCAGATATAGGTCAAAGAAATTTCCATCCTTGAAAACATAGGGGTCAAGTCCATCTTCTTGCTATAGAAATTCAAACAAAAAGACAGAAGTTTGAGCTAATGTAATAAAAATACGTCTTCTCATTCCAAAGACTGAATACACTTTCTTTCAAAAAGTTCATAACCTAAGATGTATGGAATAGAGAATATCCCAACCACCCAAGTAAAGAAGAGTGACAAATAAAAGAATCAATCCAAAGATTTCTCTATCACCTTTCCCTTCGGTCAAGTAGCTATCGCCCCGATCCGTAACCTGCACCGATGACTTGAGCTTTGTTCGCGCTTGAGACATATTCTACCCTCGTACTCTGGAAGAGCCTGAAACCTCAACCCTTTCCTCTCGAGCCTATGAGAACCTCTCCTTAGTCTGGACAGCAGCCACTTCCTCTTTCTCTTATGATAAGACAATGGAGGAATAAGACCGACCTCTGGGGTAGCATATTCCAACTTGGGATAGACTGATGACTATTTTCCGCAACTCTGATTCATGAAACTGAGACAGATTCCCTCTGATGAGAGAACCCGAAAGAGCCACTTCTTCAACGGAGAATTCCCTGTCTGCCTCCCCTACATCAGGTCTAGCGGACTCATTCCCTTTCTGTAGAGACTTCTGGCTCTTCGGCAACTGCTACAGAGACAGCCTCGTTCATTGACTTGCTACCCCTGTCTCAGCCATAGTCTTACACTTCCCTCTCTTGTTAGCAGAGAGCTTCTTTACGGGGTTTATTCAACAATCTTTGAACCTTGAACTGCTCTTCCTCTTTCTTCTTCCTCAACTGGGACTGATCCCCTTTTATCTTACCTGTCTGCCTACCGCTCCGTGGGGAATCCTGACTCTGAGGCTTCCGATTTGTCTTGATCTTATGCTGCCGCAACCGGATCTCTCTGGCTTCCGAGCCCGTACTAAATCAAGGAGATGAATTTCAGCCTGTCTAGCTGGTCAAGCTTGCTCTGGATGTGCCACAGCCACTTCTTCTTCCTCTTTTTGTGACTCCTGATCCTTCTCTAACCTTCCACTCGTCAACTCAGTATCCAGCACAAGGAGGCGGAGATCCCGAACTACTAAATCAGGGACAGCTGCCGTACTAATTCTTTCAGTTCCCTTTCTCTTTCAGTGTGTGACGAAACTGCCAATGCATCACTGACCCGATCGAAGACTCATTAAGAGTGAGTGTTCGCGCGCTAGTCAGTCCTACTTGAAAGAAAAGAGCTGTCAATATTCTTTGAACCTCTCTCTTCTCGATTCCCCGACTTATGAAGGTCGAGCAGCAAGGGTGGAGCTAGGCTACTTTCTTCCTATCATATCCCCCCCTGTCTTTTCCCTTTATGACTCTTCCCCGACCTCCTCTTGTCTTTTCTTATTCCTTGCCTCCAGTGCCAAATAGTAGGTTCAAAGAGACACATTTACTAAGGCTATAGCTGTATTAATGCACTTAATGATGACGAAAGATTATCAAAAAGAATATTCAGCTTTTATCAAGACTTTCGAAAAGAAAGATCAAAAAAGAATATTCAGCAAAAATCAATGTATCGTATGGGTTTTTTCAGTGATGAAACTATTAATCACTTGACTCTGCGGTGCGAAGCCAGTCTAATAAAAAGAGGTTATCCCTTCCCCCTTGTGCCATTGAATAAGAGGACAAGGCTCCGTAGGAGTTGATGATAGGAGGTTCAAAGAGACGGCCTTTTATCTCAATCTAAGGATAAAGAGTTTCAAGGCAGGAGCCTGATTTCTCTATTAAGGATATTCCACTACAAAAGAAAGAAGAACTGAAGCAGCAAACTCCACACCTCGACCCATGAGGCGGAGGATCGGAAAAACTTCCCCAGGACCTCTCTTTCTTCGGCAGACAAGTACGAAGCTCGACCGGGAGGGTACCATTATCTTTGGCAGTTATTCAAAATATTCGAAATTCTCATTCCCATTTTTCACAATGCGAGCAGAAAGGTAGGAAGCGGAGGTCCGCGTCCCATGAGAAGTAGAGTGAACTCGGAAGGATCTCTTACTAAGAATTGGGTCGGCATCCCAAGTCTTTATGCTATTAGTCTTCTGGAAAGGCTACTCGACTCGGGCTCAAGGGAAGAGTCCTAGGCAGTTGAATGATCCCTTTTCAGTTAGATAGGAGTTCCTCTTTATTATTCTAATAGTTCCCAGATCTCGAAGGAGAGAATTAGCAGCGGGGGAAGAAGTGAAAAACAACTTATTAGTTCTGAATATCAATTGCCGGTCTTCCTATCCGAAGTCAAGAGAAAGGAGCCTTGCGCGAACCGGGATCAGTTGCGGGCGGGACAGAGTAGGCAGAAGGCAACTTCCAAGAATTAAGCAAAGGGGAATGCTCCAAAGTCTGAGATCAGAAGCTATCTAGCCCTCCGCACACTTATCTGATCCGGATCTTCCATCCCGATCCCTATATTCAAGTTCAAGGTAAAGCTGACCGATGACGGACCCGAGATGAGAAAGCGCTGCGGGGGAGTCCTCTATGAGCTGGTATTGCACACGAGGTTATGAATCGGTCTCGCACATTCATCCATTTCTGACTTGTGAATATACAAGATTATCAAATATTAGCTTTGAAAGAAGAAAAGCGACTCCTACTTCTGACAGCCACAAGGGATGAGGTCTCATCTTCCCCTTTTCATTCTGCCACAGACGATCTCCTGCAACTCCTACTGGTGCAACCTTCGCTCTCTGGCTTGAATCTCTTGGACCCCGCGGACCCTACTAGCTTCCAAGCCAAGGTAGGAGCAAGGGCTCGGTCTAATTCCGCTGCCAAAAGAGGGAGAGATTCTGCCGAAAGAAGTCGGGTCTTAGGCTAGGCCTCCTTCGTCTAAACTCATTGTAGATCTCTTTCCCCTTATAGCTTTTGGAAATAGATCTCTGGACTTCTCGATCAGACCTTAAGGCTTTAGTGGGCTCCTAGTCTCCTCTCTGAATATTAATGAGCGGCTAATCTACGAGGTGACCAAGAGCAAACTCATCCTCATCCCCAGCAAGGTTGAATAGTGGCTCGACCTACTAAAGTCCAATTAAAAGGAGAATGAGAAAAGGAAGCTCCCACCAGGTCTCATTCGAAGTATCGGGGAAGAGAGTCCGAGTGAGAGGAAAGGAAAGCCCTCGACTCGAAGAGATTTCATTGACTTCGACTGAATATCTGAATATGAAGGATCGGTTAGAAGCCTTAAGCTACTTGACCGTCTTGACTCGGCTTAGGAGTTGAATGAGTAACTCAAAGAAAGAGGGATCCGTCCTTGAAAAAAAAGGATGGCTAAGCTTTCGCCGATGAATCGCTAAAGGATACCACTAGACTCTCATAAATCTCCATCCAAGCTAGACCTGATTTAGTTGGGTCCCCTGAATCGGAATCAAGGGCCCTTGCTGGAGGCAGCTGAGTTGGCTCGGGGGGGCTAGGAGTAGAATCGGAAGTAGGCTGTGGCAGTTCTTCTTATTCCAGTATATTCTTTAGAATATAGTATATGAAGAAAGAAGAATTCACTCTATCATCCCCATTATCAGGAGAGGTAAAGGTCACTTCATGAACGAGAATCAAGAAAAAAAAGGAGGGGATCTCCGAGACTGAAAGCCCTCACCTGAAGTAGGGTGGTCAAAGAGACTCCCACGTAGCCCTTATCAGTCGACCGAGACGGAAGATAAAGAGTCATTCTCAGGAGAAGTCTGCTCTTGAGGCGGGGAAGGAAGCAAGGAGTCAAGTTAAGAAATCAGTCGACTCGCTTAGCCCTAGCGCTATCACTCTCGATTATCATGGATACGATTATGAAGGGGTATTGAATGAATCAGGGAATTCTCTAAGCAAGGAGAATAGGAAGTTCAACCTTCTTTCATTCCTTCCCTTCTACCCCGGGAAAAGAACCATAATAAACTCTCTTTTCTCGGGTTCGGGGAAAAGGCGCGAACTAGGGTGCGGAGCAGCCGATCGGGATCGTAGGGGAAGGAGGGCGAACTCAGAATTCTAGGGTTAGGGGTCGGAGCTCTATTCTCAATTCCCAGTTGAGTCAGTAAGAGGAATTAGAATGAGATTCAGCGGGAGTCCGAGAAGGTAGGTTTTATATGAAAAAGATCAGATAAAAAAGAATCGTCAACCCCTTAACAATATTATCTTTTTCTTTGCCTTCGCCCGATATTCTTCCTTATATCTTAATCGATCTTATTATGGACTTCGGGGTCTATCTTATGAAGAGAGATAATGAGAGAGATCATCCCGCGGGGTGGTGGTAGAAGGAGTTCCAAAGCCTTCTTTGCTAAGAGGTCTCGCCTAGTCCTCAAATCACAGGGCAATTCCTCTTCCCTATCGGTTTGAGCAAATTTTGGGCTGAATGAATAAAAGGACTCCGTCTAGTGGGCGTCTATCAAATTCCTCTCCTTTATCTTGCTCCGCCTCTCTCTTCGAACCTTTCTCTTTGGAAATGCTGCAAGTCAACGGCCTTCCTCCCTTGGAGCCCAAGCCTACGCTTAGGTTGGTCGCTTGAGCGCATAAGGCTGAAGTACGAAATCCAAGGTGTATAAGCCTAGACGGAGGATAAGAGGGCCCCCCCTTCTCTTTCATCCTGAGACAAAAGGATATGAATCAAGAAGGAAAAAGACGTCCATTACGGAGTGCGGCGGGTACCTCGTCGGCATAGGCCGAGTGCATGCGCGGGAAAGGAGGAAAGCCACTTTATCGAGTTCTAGCGGGGCGGGAGATCTGATTCCAGTAAAGACATAGGAATGCAGTCAGAAGAATAAGGGAGGATCGCAGATAGAAGGAGACCGGTAGATAAGAACTCCTCCACTTAGATTAGAGGGGGTCCGTAAGGCTGAAGAACCAGTCTTTTTACGACCAAGAAGAAGGTTAGGGCCGGATTAGGCGAGGGATCCGTCTTGGAATCCCGGTCTTGAAAGGGATCTTTCTCGGGCAGTAGTGGTCCCCCTACTCTCTTTTTCTTGCTTTAGAAAAACTATCCAAATGAAAACAAGAAAAAGGTATTAATGATTAATCAGACTATGAAGAATATTAAGATGCGATGTTCATGATGACGAATACTATATCAAATCTTAAGAAGCCAATCTTCATTCTTTATCAAGACTAGAAAAAAGAAAGATAAAAAAACAATCTTCATTCTTTCTCAAGACTAGAAAAAAGAAATGTATCGTATGGATTTGAACGAACTTAATGATGACGAAAGACTCTCAAAAACAATATTAAGATTTTCTCAAGACTTTCGAAAAGAAAGATACAAAAACAAAGGTATCGTAGACGAAAGATTATCCAAAAGAAATGTATCGGAGTATTAATGAACTTAAGGATGACGAAAGACTTTCGAAAAGAATATTCAGCAAAAATCAATGTATCATATTAATTCTTTCTCAAGATTATCAAAAACAATATTAAGACGAAAGATTATCAGAAAGCAATGTATCTTCTTTATTAATTCTTTCTCAAACTATCCAAAACCAATGTATGGATTTGAACGATTTCTCAAGATTATCCAAAACCAATGTAAGCAATGTATCGGTGTCGATGATGACGAAGACTATGAAAAAGACCTAGGCACTACATAAGAGTCTGAACCCAGAAATATATATATCTAAAATCAGAAAGCAGGCAGGGCGAAGTCAAAAGCCCAGCGCGCACTCTCTTCTTATCTAATTATCTAAGTCTCGCTATTTCATCCAATGCCTACATCCCTCTTTAAAGAAAGGTAGGCCGTGAAGATAATATGAAAGGCATATAGGGCATCCAGTCCGGAAATGGATTAGCAAGACAAGAAAGGAGAGGCCAGACCTCCAGAGGCTTTCCCCATCTACTCATACTAATAATCTATAATGAAAGAAGAGCTTTTCTCAGAAAAAGAATCAGATCTCACCTGCCCCAAAGATATGACCTAAAAAACCTGTGAAGGAGAACCCCAGAAGAGGCTAGGCCAGCAGAGTTAGTTGACTCGGGCAAGGTCACATCTCTTTCAGATGCTCTCCTTGCAGTTCCTCCTGTTGAGGAAGACTTGGAAGTTCTTTCATCTTGACTATTCTCATCCTACATTTCCTGAATAGCTGGAAGCCTCAGCCTAAACTGAGTCAAGACTCCGCGCGAACTATACTATAAAAAGAGTTCTTTCCTTATCATTTCATTCCTTCAACTCACAGGAAAACTCTTTCAAGGAATATTTGGCTTGGCCAGAAGCGAGATCTCTGATCATCGGGAGGCAGAATCCCTCGTCCCAGTAGCAGTTGAAGTAGCTGAGTATGCCTCTGAAGTTGATCGGTAGGGCATTTCATGCCTTACTAAGGCAAATAAATAGATGATTCCTGGTCCATACATGTCCCATAATCTGATCTTCAAGCCTGTTTTTTTACTATTTCTCTACGTGTCAAGATGAAAAGAAAATCAGTCTTTCATTCATCTTACCGCCTCAGATGAACAAGGGGGAAAGGTCACACAATGAGTCACATAAAGAGGATGAAGGGGAATGATAAGGATGAAGAATGAGTTTAGGAAGCGAGACTGGAAGAAAGGAGCCTCAGTCAACTTAGTATAGGCGAAGGAGCTCTTTTCTCGGGTTTATCTGATGTAGGGAGAGGTCTTCCTCTAAGAAGAAGGTAGCCATGGGAAACTAAGAGTCCGCGAGACCTGACTTAGTCGGATTAGTCAGCTTCTTTCCTTAGCGGATAGGAAGATCTAAAGTCAAGCTGGAGAGGAATGAAGTTGCCAGACCAGAATGCTAGGGAATAGGGAATATCTTTCAGAGAAAGAGATCGAACTAAGAAGAAGCTTCAGTTTCATGAGTCACTGAAAGAAGTGAGAAGTTAGCCCGAGAGAAGCCTCAGAAAGAGACGGCTGTGGCTCTTGAGTCTGAGTCAGAAGTCGTAGTTGAATAAGAGGTTCATCTCTCTTGTGCCATTCATTAGAGGACGCCAAAGATGAAAAGAAATAGTCTCCCCTTCCACGCGTAGCGGTTAGAATAGAGAGAGCGTATAGCTGTAGAACAAGAGTAATTGAGCGAGACCCCTATCTTTGATTTATGGCCTAAAATCAGTACGAAAGCCCTTGGTCTTGAGTGGAACTGCGAGACAGAGAAGACGAAGGGAAGGAGTGCAGAGGCAAGGAATAAGAACTCCTACTACGCCGTAAGGATCGGGGCGAAGCGAAAAAACCAGAAAAAAGAGGTTTTTCTTCTTTTCAAAGACTTCAATGAAGAGGCGGAGAAGGAGTTGCATTCTAGGCGGCACGGAATCAGACTCCTACTACGGGGGGAGTCTGAAACCGGAAGGATTTCTCCGTAGGACTCTCAAACCGGTTTTCTTAGTTGCGCTCTGCACTCTTTTAAAGTCGTTTGGCTTCGCCCCTCCTCTTGAGTCCTTCTTTCTTCTTCTCAGGCTTAGTGGAATAAGAAACTCGTCCTCCGTAGTTTCTGCTTCGCGCCTACGATGCTGATCTTTGTAAGAGTCTATCTATATCTAAATCAGAAAATGGTAAAGAATCTCCTTTTTCTTCTTATTCATTCTATGACCTCCCTCACTCAGCTGCCTGCTTCGAGCTTCACTTAAGTGGAATAAATCAGTCAAAAGGATCGGTATCCCTTCTTCTTTGAAGCTGCGCCCAGGTCCTCCGTAGCTTAATAGACAGCTCTTTGTTCTTGTTCGCTGCTGCGCGTATGGCTTTCTTCCTCTCTCTCTTGCTCTTCTTCGATCGGATCGATATCGGTATGCTCTTTCTTTCATTCGATGTTTTGGAAAGTGATCCATGAGGAAAGAGAGAATGAAATCACAAAGCAAAGATGAAATATTCCCAATTCAGAATGAAAAGAAGAAAGATAGAAAGTCATATTCTCAATTTCTAAATTACATAAGTTCATCACTCAGAATATCGGTAGTTTGAGCTTTGTCTCTCGATATTCCCCTTCAACATGAAAAGACAAGATCCGAAAAGAAAGACCGGACGCCCAAAGTGCGAGGCCTCGAGTGGACCCTAATAGAGGTGCCTGCGAAGCCGGTCAACGGATAGTATTTGAACTAGCTTCTTTCTATCTAGGTAGACAAAGCGAAGTCTCTCGATCTGTGAGTTCTTCATCTCTTTCTTAACCCCAACCGGCAAAAAGCAGAAAATCAAAGGAATAAAGAGCGAGAACCTACGAGAAGGCACCAAGCTACGGTTTTCTTCATTTATGATTTGACTTTTTCTTTGATTTATAGTGAAATTGCTCATTCAACCTATTCTAAGACAACCTACGGCAACTTATTCTTAGCCTATGGCGTAGGCGCGAAGCGAAGCGACTCTTAAGTTAAGGAGGCGCAAGGACGAAGGCTCAATGCAATATGAGTTTGAGTAGGTTCCGCGTAGTAGGTTCAAGTAGGTTCTGCCTCCCCATGCTAATCAAAGTAATGATCTTGTAAACTAAAGCATCAAGACCTTTTTTTTTTAGTCGTCTTATTTGCGCTCCTCTTAAGTAGCTCCGCGCCTTGCCTCCGGTTCTCGCTTGGCTTCGCATAGCGTAGGAGGCCTCCGGAGGCTCAATGCAATATGAGTTGCCGTCTTGAAGGACTCGTGAATTTGCGCTCTTCTTCACTCCTACGTCGCGCTCCTTAAGAGTCGCTTCGCTCCGCGCCTTACCTCCGGCTCTCACCTTGCGGTAGGTCTTTCCTTGTTCATTGATTTTGCGCTCCTTAACAGTCTTCTCATATTACATTGAACCTATGCCTACTCAATATTCTTTGACCCCTCTCCCTATGGTCGTCCGGAGGTTATGAAATAACGAGACTCAAAACAAAGAATAGGGTTTCGAAGAAAGTCGACTGATTATGAATTTTTGTAATCAACGACCTTGTAATCCTTAGCGAAAATGAACAAAAAGCTAGGTTTTGACATAGGGAAGAAGCAACTTTTCATGAAAAAGATGTAAAAATTTCTCTATTTTCGTTAAATAGAAAGATGAGAAAAACTAAGAAAATGCAAGAAAAAAGACGGGAAAACGCAATGAAAGAAGAAAGCCTATCAAAGAAATTCACATAGTTTGATGAGAGTTCTAGTTTGTGGTCCCTGCCTTTCTTTTGTTGCCTGGAACTTGAATAAGGAGCGAAAGCGGCTCGACTGAAAGGAGAGGAGCGAAAGCGTAGCGGACAGCCTGAAACTAAAGACTTTCTTTCTCCTCTCTTTATCCGTCCGGAGGATTTCTCCGTAGGACTATCCATATTAAGATGAAGTTCTCAATCTGAATTTCTTTTACCTGTCCTAGGACAATGCATCCAGTTGCAATTAATTAAACTACTTTTTTCAAGCAAAATAGGACTTTTTATCATCTATATAAATAACGAGAATTGTCTAATTTTTACATCTTTTTCATGAATCTTTATCTCTTTATTGTCCTCCGGACCAGTCTCGCTATTTCATAACCTCCGGACGACTCCAAACATAAAGGATCAAAGAATTTGAGAAGAATTTGAAGGTGAGAGCGAAAGTCATTATCCTTCAAAGGCTCAAAGAATTTGAGAAATCCATATTCAAACCGGGTTAGTGGAATTTCATGAGTCCTCCGGACCCTCCGCGGAGGTTATGAAATAGCGAGACCTAAATTCAGATAGAGGCGGGAGTAGGAGTTGAGCTTTCAATAAAGAAAGAGAGAAGAAAAGTTCATATGTCCTTATCAATGAGACTGATCGATGTTGTTGTCAGATTCCTTTTTCTTTTGATTCCATTCGGACTGCGCGGAGCCATAAGAAAGAGTTCCATCTTTTCTTTAGTGGATCAAATGGGTCCCCGTCCTTGAATCCGGCCATATTCCCACGGGGCGGTCGGACTCATTCATGGAACAGTATATGTCCTTATCAATGAGACGGATAGACTTTTGACTTTTTCTACTTTCAGTGGATAGTCGGACCTATTAAAAGGCGAACTTTCAGTCGCCCTTGTTCATTGAGGCTCCTGAAAATAGTTCAGGGATCAGGACTTCGCTTTCATTCAAATTCTTTGAACCTCTCCTTTCAGTCGAGTTATTTCATAACCTCTCAACTCCTCGCATATTTCATTGCGCCTCAGTCGTCTGAAATCCATATTCACCTTATCCGTTAATGGAACTGATTTGATAGGAGGACTTGTTAATGGAACTGATTTGAAATTCAGTCGCTTCTCTCCTTTCAGTCGAGACCTCCGTTAGGAGCAAAGAATTTGCGAAGCCTAATTAATTAATATGGATTTCTCAAATCATAAAAAGGAGATAATGAGTTTCGCTCTCAAATTCTTCGATAATTCTTTGATCCTTTTCTTTTGTTTTGAGTCGTCCGGAGGCGCGAAGCGAAACGACTGTTAAGGAGTGCATTATGAAATAGCTCTCCAAATAAGGAAGGAGAGGGGAGAAGCGAAACGACTGTATTATTTAAGGAGTGGTATTATTCAATAGCTCTCCAAATAAGGAAGGAGAGGGTCAAAGAATTTGAGGCGAAACGACTGTGAAGGAGCCCCTTTATTTTCAGAAATAGCTCGACTCAAAATAGAGGAGAGGGGGAGAAGCGAAACGAGCTGAATCTAATAGGAGTGGTATTATTCAATAGCTCTCAAAATAAGGAAGGAGAGGGGTCAAAGAATTTGAGGCGAAACGACTGTATTATAATATTAATAGGAGTGCATTATGAAATAGCTCTCCAAATAGTAAGGAGAGGGTCAAAGAATTTGAGGCGAAACGACTGTATTATAATATTTGAAGGAGCCCTTTATTTGTATTTGAAGCTCTCCAAATAGTAAGGTTCGAAGAAACTCGACTGATAAGGAGAGGAGAGGGTCAAAGATGAATAAAGAAAGCGAAACGACTGAATTATCATAAAAGAAGGAGTGGTATTATGAAATAGCTCTCCAAATAATATAATAGAGGAGAGGGTCAAAGAATTTGAGGCGAAACGACTGAATCTAATAGGAGTGCAACGAAAGAAATCCATATAAACATAATGCACTCCTGAAAATAGTTCAGGGATCAGGACTTCGCTTTCAAATTCTTTTCACCGGTCCGTGGGTAGCTTAATTGTTATTTCATAACCTACGGACGAGGACCCTTAATTGAATCCATATTCATCTGAATCAATGAACAAGGGGTTGCGAGGAGTTGAGGTTGAATAAAGAGAGGGGGCGAAAGCGGCTCGACTTACAGGAGAGGCGGAGTAGGAGTTGAATGAAAGCGAAAGTCCTTTTCAAAGGCTTGAAGGAGTGCAACTTGTTTATTCTACCATATTAATCTCTTGTTGCGGGACTTGTGAATATGGTAGATTTCAGAGTCCTCACTGGTTGAATTTCAAAGGTCCAGGTGACTTATCCACTAAATAGGCTTTCCATTTTATAGGACTTGTTTTTTATTCCACTGATTTGATCTCCTTATCAATGAGAGCGAAAGCGGCTCGACTTACAGGAGAGGCGCAAAGCATTTGCGGGTTAGGACCAAAGAATTTGCGAAGGACTCTCAAATCCGGAGGAGTAGAATGAAACTAAAGAGGACGCGCGAAGCGAAGCGACTGTGAAGGAGCCCGACGATTAATAGACGAAGGACTCATGAAATTCCATAAAAGCTGTCGCTTTCCATTTCGCAAATTCTTTGCTCCTTATCAATGGCAAATTCTTTGCTCCTTGCCTAGGTTAATATGGATTTCTGAGTCCTTCGGACTCCGGACCAGTCGCAAATTCTTTGCGCCTTTATCAATGAGTCTTTATTCATTGAGGCTCCTTCGTCGAACCTTTACATAAGCTACGCCCTTCTTCATTGACTCCTTCTTAGTCGACTTTCTTCGAACTGGGAGTCGTCCGGAGGTTATTCTTTATATGGATTTCTTTCGTTGCACTCCTGAAAATATTTGAAATCAGTCCTTTCGCTTTATGAAATGAGTCTTTATTCATTGACTCCTTATCAGTCGACTTTCTTCGCCCCGTGGGAGTCGAGTTATTTCATAACCTCCTTTTTCTTGAGCAAAGAATTTGCGCTAAAAGAAATCCCATATTCGCTCTTTGCGCCTTATAATTGCCTTCTTCCTTTCTTTCAAACTACCAATTCAAGAAAACTCCGCGGAGCCCGTACCGTAGAAGGAGCTCTTTTCTTTTTGTCTCTTTTCTTCTCTCCTTTCAGTCGAGCCCTCTGATTCCTCTCAAATTCTTTGATCCTATCCTTGAAATTCAAACCTTGAACTTCTTCTTCTTATTCCGTTTTTGATTCCTTTAGCGTAGTGGGAGACTTTCTAGTAGGTTTGGGAAGATCATATTCTATTATTATGGCCGCTACTTTCATCCTACATATTCCCACTTAGCGGTCGGACCTCCGTCCAAAAACAAAGGTCCAGATGAGGGCTCGACTGAAAGGAGAGAAGCGACTGAAAGTTCGCCTTTTAATAGGCCTAATTAAGCTACGTAGGACGAGTCAGAAATCCATATTCACCTTCAAGGTGCGAAGCAGCTCGACTAAGAAGGAGAAAGAAAAGGGAGCGGTTAGGAGTTGAGACTCCCACGGAGCGGTGCGAAGCAGCTCGACTAAGAAGGAGAGGCGGAAAGAATTTGCGAGGCGCAAAGAATTTGTGGTGGTCCTTATCCTTGAAATTTGAAGGAGTGCAACTAATTTCATGGGACTTCTGAATCTCAAATAATTTGACCCGTCCGAAGGACTTGTTTATATCCATATTCATCTGGACCTTTGTTTTTGGACAGGTTCATATGTCCTTATCAATGAGACCACTATTCATCATTGAATTTTGATGCTTCCTTGCCAGCATCTTTCTTTCTCCCATGCTTTCCGTTGGTCAACAACCAACCACTGCTCTCTATAGTTCTTCACTACTCGTACAGGAAGGATTTCTGTCTGGAGGGGAATTGGATTGAGAAAAAGAAAGAATGCCTCAACTGGATAAATTGACTTATTTCACACAATTCTTCTGGTCATGCCTTTTCTTCTTGACTTTCTATATTCCCATATGCAATGATGGAGATGGAGTACTTGGGATCAGTAGAATTCTCAAACTACGGAACCAACTGGTTTCACACCGGGGGAAGAACATACGGAGCAAGGACCCCAACAGTTTGGAAGATATCTTGAGAAAAGGTTTTAGCACCGGTGTATCCCTATATGTACTCTAGTTTCAAAGAAGTATCCCAATGGTGTCAGGCCGTCGACTTATTGGGAAAAAGGAGGAAAAATCACTTTTCTCTCTTGTTTCGGAGAAATAAGTGGCTCACGAGGTCTCGAAAGAAATATATTCTATTTGATCTCGAAGTCCTCATATAGCACTTCTTCCAATCCTGGATGGGGGATCGCTTGTAGGAATGAAATAATGCTAATCATGTTCTACCACGGCCAAGGAAGCATCGTTTTTTAATCAAGGTCGTTCGGAAGCATCAAAATTCAATTCCTCCAAATCAAATAGTAGAAAGCATTACAAGAGAGATCAATAAGAGAATAATAGATGAAACTACGGAAGATGAGCGGAGCCAAGTTCGGAACTAATGGACGGCTCCAGCACTCAGTCGCTTTGACTTTCTTTTTGATTGAGTCTTTATTCATTGAGGCTCCTTCGTCGAACCTTTACATAAGCTACGCCCTTCTGAATTGACTCCTTCTTAGTCGACTTTCTTCGAACCTCTATTTGGAGTCGTCCGGAGGTTATGAAATAGCTCTCCAAATAGTAAGGTTCGAAGAAACTCGACTGATAAGGAGAGGAGAGGGTCAAAGATGAATAAAGAAAGCGAAAACGACTGATTTCAAATATTTTCAGGAGTGCAACGAAAGAAATCCATATAAATAGAAAATCAAGGGCTCCTTCTTTATTATAATTCAGTCCTTTCGCCTTCTTATGAATGAGTCTTTATCATTGACTCCTTATCAGTCGACTTTCTTCGAACCGCCCCGTGGGAGTCGAGTTATTTCATAACCTCCTTTTGAGTTGAGTATATTCCACAGGTTAATATGGATTTCAGGACTCCTTCGGAGCAGTCGAGTCTCAAATTCTTCTCAAATGCTTTGATCATCTGGAGCTTTTTCTTTCTCCATATTTCCAGAGGTCAAAAGGACAATATTAGTGGAATTCTTTCGTTGCACACCCTCCGTTAGGCGCAAAGAATTTGCGAAGGACTCGTTTTTCTCTTCTTTTCTTAGAGAAATGCCTCTCCTCTCCTTCTTAGTCGAGCTGCTTCGCACCTGAATTTATCTACGAGCCCTCGTCAAATCTATTAGCCCTTATCAATGAGACAATATTAGTGGAATGAACAAGTCCTCCGGTTTTCAGGACTCCTAACGGGAGCAGTCTCGTCTGAACTTTTTTTAGCCTTTATTCGCAAATTCTTTGCGCCTCTATTTTCTTCTTCTTCCTTCTTCCGATAATAGAAAACCTTGAACTCTCTTTAAAGAGGCAGAAAGGTAACTGAAAGACTCATAAGTGCAGTTTCTCTCCTTTCAGTCGAGACCTTGTTCATCTCAACTCCTACGGAGCCTCTTCCTTCTCAAATCCTTTGAGCCTTTCTCGTTGTGAATAACTATCTATGTGAATGATCCCTTGTTCATTGAGGCGGTCTTCTATGTTTTACAGGTTTGAATAGAAAGAGTCATCCCCTTCCCAGCGTGTCAAGTTTCATAAATTCATGCTGCCTCAACCATAGGCTTTTCTCAATTCTATGTGGCCGCCGGGCGGCGCAGAACGCACTAATCCGCGACCAACAAGTTTTCCGAAACCAAACTGAAGAGAATTGTTACTTACAAAAATGGCTTGCTGAAAATCATAGGCTTTCTCCTTTCAGTTTCTCGTATTCAGTCTCAGGATAGGCTTTCTTCCTTTAAGTAGGTTCTTGGGAGAATCCTCGTCCAAGACCCCACGGAGCGGGAGAATCCTTCGTCTGAAAAAAGAAGAGAGCCTACTAAAACAGAAGAGGTAGAAGTAGTTTTAATTAAGGAATGGAAGAAAAGAAGAAAAGATAATGAAAGAAAACGGGAGCGGTAAAGTCAGAAAAAGTGAAAGGAATAGGAAATTAAAGGAAGTTCAAGGCTCCCCATAAGTTTGAGTGGTCCGAAGTCCTGTGGAAAAACAAAGGTCCAGGTTCTGCCTCTCCTTTCAGTCGAGCCCTTGTTCGCAAATTCTTTGCGCCTTGTTCATTGACTGATTTTTTAGGAGTCTGAAATCCATATTAACCTGTGGTCCGAAGGACTATCTATAATGGTTCTGACTTGCACTCCTTCAAGCCTTTGAATAGGGATCAGTCTTTCTCAAATTCTCTCTCCTTTCAGTCGAGCCTTGTTCATTGACTCCTTCTTAGTCGAGCTGCTTCGCACCTTTCAGTCTCGTTATTTCATAACCTTCGGACCTCTTCCATCTTTGATACATCTACATTGTGAAAAGAAAGCTAATATTCCATTCAATATTCTTTGAACCCGTCCGAAGGACTTGTTTATATCCATATTAGCTTGAATTCAGCCTTTGTTTTCAAGTCTAGTGGAATTCGAAAAGAATTGAAGGAGCACACAAATTCTTTGCGCCTAACCGCTCTGAACCTATATTTCAAACTACGAGTACCTTCGCTCTGAACCTATATTGAAAACGTAGAGCTGCTTCGCTCTGAACCTATATTTCAAACTACGAGTACCTTCGCTCTATTTCAAACTACGAGTACCTTCGCACCTTTCAGTCTCGTTATTTCATAACCTTCGGACCGCTCCAGCACTCCTGTTAAGTCGCTTCTCAATATTCTTTGAGCGTCTCATTGATAAGGACATATTAACCTGTGGATAAACAAGGGTCCAGTTGACCTCGATCATTCTTTCTCAACTCCTACGGAGCGTCCGAACGTCTTTCATTTCGAGCCCTCAGTCCTCTTCAATCTACCATATGAACTTTTTATTGCCTCCGTCTTTTAGATAAAAAAGATCTTTTTCTTCGCAAATTCTTTGGTCCTCCGTAGCTTAATTATCCGGAGCTTTCTTCTTGATTATCCCGCTCCGTGGGACTGCCTTTCATATTCAACCGCGGAGTGGGAGATAGAAGAAAAGAAATGAAGAAGAATGAAACTACCACTACCCGGGGAAAGCAGGGAGACAAGACTGCTCCGCTACTTTCATCCTATATATTCCCACTTAGCGGTCGGACCTCTTTTTTCGGAAAAGATTCCACTAAAAGGCCTCCGTAGTCCGCTCCCTCCTTTACCTTCTTTTCAAGGTTGAATATTCAAGGTTTGAAGTTAGAAGTTTCCGGATAAGTTTCATAAGGACTCCCCATTTTTTCTTACCGGAGCCTTCTCACTCAAATTCTTTGAGCCTCCAGACCTACTAGAGAAAGCCCCACTCCGCGGAAGAATCCATACCATAAAAAAAAGATAAAGGAAGAATGAAAGGAAAGTTCAGTCAGTTTCAGTTCCATAAAGGGAAAGCCTATCCAACAACATTTAAGTGGACATAATATCTAAAGATGAAAGGAATCTGACAACAACATCGATCAGTCGCTTCTCTCTTTGAACCCCCCCTCTCCCCCACCCTCTCCTTTCAGTCGAGCCTCAAATTCTCAATATTCTTCTAGTTCCATCTTTGACTTAGCCCTTATCAATGAGACGGGGTCCGGAGGACTATTCCATATATCCTTTTGTTGAATTTCATGACCCCTTGTTCTTCAATATTCTTTTCACCCTTTATTCACTTCGTTGCACTCCTTTTCAGGGATAAGTCTTTCTTTTTGATTGAGGGCTTCTCATTCTCACCTCTCCTTCTTAGTCGAGCTGCTTCGCACCTTTCAGATTCATATGGATTTCTGAAATATTCAATCAAGGGTCCGTCCTCCGGTTATGAAATAACTCGACTGAAAGGATACAAAGGTTAGGCGCAAAGAATTTGCGAAAGTCCTTATCATTATTATTCAAAGGCTCAAAGAATTTGAGAAATCCATATTAATGAATTAGGGCTTAAAGGAAGAGGAATTGAATTTGGATGCCTCCGCTCTGCTTCTTTAGCGGGTTCTCCTGAACCTACTCCGCAAGGCAGAAGACTCCCAGAAAGTTCAAAAAAATCTCATCTTTCTTCTCTCTCTTTCGCAAATTCTTTGCGCCTTCCCTATATCTAAAACTACGAGTACCTTCGCACCTTTCAGCTTGAATCTTGGACTCCTTTCAGTCGAGCCTTCGGACTAATTAAGCTACGTAGAACCAATGAAGATAGAGGCGCAATGAAATATGCGAGGAGAATTTGACATAAAGAAAGAGACGGTTGCACCGCCTCAATGAACAAGGAAACCTGGAATATATATTCAGTTTGAAAGTGGAATCAAATAACTAAGAACGAAGATTTGTTGGGAAGGAAAGCCGTCAGTATAATCATAGGCTTTCTCTTTAGTATAATCATAGGCTTTCTCTTTTCTCAAATTCTTTTTTCCTCTTTCATTGATCTATTTTGATGCCAAGAAGAAACTGAAGGATTACTATAAAGCCCAATAAAGAAAGCACTACGCCTCCGAAGGCGCGAAGCGGAGCGACTCAAATCAAAGACGTGGGGACTTGTCTTCTTCTTATATTATAGGCTTTCCCGAGTCCCGACTATCCACTGAAAGTAGGCTTTCTGATAATAGTAGAATAATCGGATATTTGAGTAGATAATCAAGAAAATATGGAAGAAGACGGAGCGGGAAGAAGAAGATCAGACTGCTCCTACTCAGCCTCCGTAGTTGAATCTAAGAGTTCGCAAAGTCTTTGACTTGATTCTCAATGAGACCACTAAAAGCCTTCTACGCCATAAATCAGTCATAAGAAAGGCTTTCAAGATTAAGGATGCCTTGGCTCGGTCAAAGCAACGAGATCTTTTTCTAGTTAGACTTCTATCAATGCAATGAAAGAACCATCCCTTCCTATTTTTGAGTCCTGTCAGATAGAAAGAAAATGAGACCCCAAAGAGCCCTTCTTTACCACTTTAGCGGGTGGGGTGTGAAGGGGGGGTTTACATACAACCGAGGCAAAGTGGTTTATGATTGAATCTCAGAGGCATTCTTATCATTTGGTAGATCCAAGTCCATGGCCTATTTCGGGTTCACTCGGAGCTTTGGCAACCACCGTAGGAGGTGTGATGTACATGCACTCATTTCAAGGGGGTGCAAGACTTCTCAGTTTGGGCCTCATATTTCTCCTATATACCATGTTCGTATGGTGGCGCGATGTTCTTACGTGAATCCACGTTGGAAGGACATCATACCAAAGTCGTACAATTAGGACTTCGATATGGTTTTCTTCTCTTTATCGTATCGGAGGTTATGTTCCTTTTTGCTTTTTTTCGGGCTTCTTCTCATTCTTCTTTGGCACCTACGGTAGAGATCGGAGGTATTTGGCCCCCAAAAGGGATTGGGGTTTTAGATCCTCGGGAAATCCCTTTTCTTAATACCCCTATTCTCCTTTCATCCGGAGCAGCCGTAACTTGGGCTCATCATGCTATACTCGCGGGGAAGGAAAAACGAGCTGTTTACGCTTTAGTAGCTACCGTTTCACTGGCTCTAGTATTCACAGGCTTTCAAGGAATGGAATATTATCAAGCACCCTTCACTATTTCGGATAGTATTTATGGTTCTACCTTTTTCTTAGCAACTGGCTTTCATGGTTTTCATGTGATTATAGGTACTCTTTTCTTGATCGTATGTGGTATTCGCCAATATCTTGGTCATCTGACCAAGGAGCATCACGTTGGCTTTGAAGCAGCTGCATGGTACTGGCATTTTGTAGACGTGGTTCGGTTATTCCTATTTGTCTCTATCTATTGGTGGGGAGGTATATGAAAGAACTTGTTAGTGGATTGAGGAATTCAAGCTCGAAGACAAAGAGAACCGGGCTTTTCCAAAGAATTACAGCAGCTTTCCCACTCCCTTTCATTATTATATACCACAAAGTCTCTTCCACTTTCCTACCAAATCTCTCTTTATTCTGGCACATAAATTCAGGGATCGAAGAGATTATGGCAGATCATGTTCACCAAGAAATGACCCGAAATTGGATCTTGGTCTATTTGAGATTGTTCCTTTTCATCTCCATCAAAGATCTTTTCTTGGCTCTCATTTCTTTTCCGAATAAATCGAAGAACCTAATGGACTCATCCTTGCCTGCTATGAAAGATATCCATTTTTCCGATTCCTCAACTAGGACTGATTATGAAATGGGAAAACTGAGCAGAGTGAGGCTCGACTTCTCTCCGTCCTAGCCTACTATCCGTCTCGCATATCTGGAGTTCTTCCTCGTCTTCTTCTTTTCATGCCCCAAAATACAGGATAGACTCTCATGTGCAAATGAGGAAGGGAAGGCTGATTCAACTCCTCGCCTTTCAGTCGAGCCTGAAGTTTCTTTTCTTGTTGGCATCAAAATGCAATTCTTCTTCCTTTCACTCTTGATTTATGGATCTTCATTGATCTTTCCTTTCACTTTTGAGTAGGTTTAGTTCGAGACTCCTTTACTTTCACTTTGATCTGTGAACCAATACCTCAAGCAAACTAGAAAGATCGTAATATAAGACAGACTGTTGAAGAATCACAAGAATCACATAATATCTAAAAAGGAAAGCCTCTGAAAGTACTTCCGATTTGGCCTTGTGAAAGCTTTCGGTTGGAGTTCTAAATTGGGTACATCAGGGCTTGAAGCAAAGGCAGATTAGAGTCATCAAGGACTAGCTAGAGTTAGGATTGAATGCAGCTATGCCTATAGGCTCTCAATCAGATTAGGGCATCTCCTTCCTCATCATAGCTTGGAGGGTTAGCTAGGCTCATTCATTAAAGGAAGGTGGGTTGCGTGCCTTTTTGAAAAGAAGGGACTTCCTTCCTAGGACCAGCTCCGACTATAGCAAAGGATTATAGGCGTGAACTTCAGCCTTTTCCACTGACCTTTAGAACAATGAAATATTCTTTGAACCGTCCGGTAAAAAAAAAACAAAGGTCCAAAAACAAAGGCTCAAAGTATTTGAGATGAACAAGGAGAGCTAAAATCAAGCTCCAGACATTCAAAGGCGAACTTTCAGTCGCTTCTCTTCGCAAATTCTTTGGGCCTCAGTAGCTTAATTATGATCCTAACTACGGGCTCAAAGAATCTTCGTTTCAGTCAGCTCTGGATCTCCGGCCTATTACCGAGTACTTTCACAACTTTCATCCGTAAGGAAGAGGGATAAGTGTCCCACCCAGTTGACCAAATAGGGTGGTTCGGGGAGAAGCTTTAGAGTGATCATCTTTCATAGGATTGGAAGACAGACCAGACCTTCTTTACCTTCTGAATAAGCTATACCTTCTTTCTTTATAGGAGTGTTGCGGGAAAAAAGGGCAAATCAAGCTCCCGGCCGAAAATTCGGAAATAGAAAGGAGCCCCGTTGCTGGCTCAGCAGCATAAGAACAAGAGGCTGTGGCCGTAGCTATCTCACTGAAAGAGTAAGCTCGAACTGGGACTGAGGATACAGCTACAACAAAAGCAACTAAAGCTAGAACCTACTATTTGGAAGAAAGCCTATCTCCCAATAATTCAAAGTCTAAACCTACTGAAAGTCAGGAAGACGGAGCGGAATAAAGTCAATGAACAGGGGTCAAAGAATTTGACAGAGGCTCAAAGAATTTGAGATGCCTCCTACGCGAGCGGAGCGGACGGAAGAAAAGAAATGAAGAAGAATTAAACTACCACGGACCGGGAAAAAGAAAAGATAATAAAGAAGGAAAGCCTAGCCTCCGTCTTCGTACTTATTTTAGGTTCTTGTCTTTATTCTCGGGGTCAGATCTCGAACGAAAGGTAACTACTTATAGGGTTGCGGAATCGCTATAATAAACAAAAGGGCTCCCTCGCGCGAGGCAGAAAGTCGACCAGCCGGGCCATATTTACCTTCAGTAGTGGGGCCGGGAGACAAAATAAGGATGCCTTGGTTCAGGAGCTGGAGCTGAGGAAGAAAAAGCAGAGGTTCCTCCAGTTCCGCTTTCTCTTTCCGTTCTTGAAGCTGAAGTAGAAAGATCAGATCGGTAAGCTCGATCCTCAGGCCTCTCGTAAGGCCTAATTGATCTATTTATTTACTTATATCTGTCAATACTCGTTTGAGTCTAAAGGACTCTTTAGTTACCACTCTGCACCCATAAGAAAAAGCCGCCGGGGGCTGAAAGCAAAAGAGAAAGAAAGAAGCAGCGATCTACGAGACCAGAGAGAGAGGATCCACGCAAAGCAACTCTGGAAGAGGAGGGAGACCCACGGAGCGGGAGCTGAGGAAGTAGCTTTTGTTCTTGCAAAGCTTATATGAAACCTCATATATTTGCAATATCTCTTAAGAGAAAAGATGAAAGAGTTCCATCTCTCACGAAAAGAAGAAGTATGAGTCAGCATGCCAAACTCCAAACTCATAATAGCGGAAAGATCTTCCATGATCAGATTGAGATATTATGTCTTTATGGGGAACCGCGGAGTGGGACCGGTCCGGAGGCGCGAAGCGAAACGACTGTGAAGGAGCCTGTTTTTTATATGGATTTCTTTCGTTGCACTCCTATTAGATGAAGTCGTTTTCGCTTTCTTTATTCATCTTTGACCCTCTCCTCTCCTTACAGTCGAGTTTCTTCGAACCTTACTATTTGGAGAGCTTCAAATACAAATAAAGGGCTCCTTCTTTTATGATAATACAGTCGTTTCGCCTCAAATTCTTTGACCCTCTCCTTCCTTATTTTGAGAGCTATTTCATAATACCACTCCTAAAAATAATGAAGTCGTTTCGCCTCAAATTCTTTGACCCTCTCCTCTATTTGGAGTCGTCCGGAGGACTCAGAAATCCATATAAAATAAACATAATGCCACTCCTTCAATAATGAAGTCGTTTCGCCTCAAATTCTTTGACCCTCTCCTTCCTTATTTGGAGAGCTATTTCATAATACCACTCCTAAAAATATTTGAAATCAGTCGTTTCGCTTTCTTTATTCATCTTTGACCCTCTCCTCTCCTTATCAGTCGAGTTTCTTCGAACCTTCCTTATTTGGAGAGTTATTTCATAATACCACTCCTTAAATAATACAGTCGTTTCGCTTCTCCCCCTCTCCTTACTTATTTGGAGAGCTATTTCATAATGCACTCCTTAACAGTCGTTTCGCTTCGCGCCTCCGGACGACTCAATACAAAAATCAAGACTCATTGAATAAAGAGAAAGCGAATTCCTTATTCTTCCAATTAGAAGGAGCCCGACGATTAAGATTAATAGAAGAAGGCGATTAATAGCCGTCGGACTAAGTCGACCAAAGGAAGGAAGAGGGACGCGCCCCCAGCTATCTCTCTTTCATTCTCAGGCTTGAAACTGGTTTACTGGGTATGTCATTGTAATGCTTCTTCCCTTGTTCATTGATCTTTCTCTTCAAGGTGCGGATAGAAGGAAGGAGACCTACGGGAGAGTTCTATCAGTTGAGATCATCAGCGAGACCGGTCCGGAGGACTCCCAGAAAGCGAGACGGAGAAAAAAAAAGGAGAAGACTGAGGCTCGGTTAAGAAAGAAGAATGGAAATATGCACTCTCTTTTTCTTCAACAACGGATGAGGCATCCGGATGGCTTTTCGGAATCAAGACAAGAGGCAGGGCTAGGTTCATGAATTAGACTAGAAAGGGAGCTCAACCTCTGAAAGTGCAAAAGCATAAGAAATAGGATCACTCGGGACAGGAGGTCGTCTTATTCATTACTTCTTTGAAGGAGAAGGGATTAATGCTTTCATTCTCCCTTGATACTAGTGCTCAGCCGCGAAGGATACGATTTAGGCTAATTAATAAGAAAAAGAGGTTCAAAGAATTTGAAATTGAATAAAGTCTGCTCAATTCTTAACCAGAAAGAAGTGAATATGGATATAAACAAGTCCGACGGAATATACAATTACTTGAAATCGAGTGATTTATGACCATCCCATACCTTCCTTCTTATCGCATCCGAGACCGGAACAACAAAGAAAGAGGTAGCCCAACTTCCGAGAAGAGAGTGGACGGAACCGGCATAACTGGAAAGGTTATGGAATATCGAGAGACCAAAGCAAAGAAGCGGAGCGGAGATAGAGAGAAAAAAGGGCCATCTTAGGTTGAAGAAGAGGAGGGGCGAAGAACTGACCTAGGATTGGGATCTGCTGAGATATGGAGTTGACGATGTTGCGGAAAAAAAGGATAGAAGGCGCGAAGCCTTCACCTACTTAAATAAAAGGAAGAAGACGATAGAGGCTCAATGCAATATGAGTTGCGAAGGCGCGAAGCGAAGCGACTGTGAAGGATCAAAGAATTTGAGTAATAAAGAGTGAATTGTTCAATGTTCATTCTTTTGTGAAAAATTCTAGAGACATATCTTTCTTCTCCGTTATATACTCCATTTAGATAGTGAATGGAAAGTTCATCAAGAAGCTTCTTATCCATCGCTTTCTACTGTGCCGAGAGTCAAGTTGATACATGAAAAACCGTTGACCTGCTTACTGCTTTGTGGGCGTCCGGTCTCAGAATGAAGAAGTAGAATAATCATCGACTTTCCACAACTACCATGATAGTTCATGCTTAGCTTAGTCTTTGTCTTTCTTCTTGTTCTCCCATCGGTTTGTACTCTGCCTAGCAAGAAGCCAGAGGCATCAAAATTCAATTCTTCTTTTTAGTCGATTTCCTAGGCGTCCGAAGGACCTCAATTCACAAGGGTAGGACTTCCATTGACTTTTGATTCCGTCCTCGTATTAATCTAAGGGCGACTGATCAGTCGCTTCGCTTCTTTCTCTCTATCTCCGCTCCTATTCTTTGAGTTCCATCTTTGAACCTTATCAATGAGGAAAGCCTATTTTTCTATAATGGTTCTGACTTCTCTCCTTTCAGTCGAGCCCTTGTTCATTGATTCAGTCGAGTTATTTCATAACCTTCGGACGGATAGGCTTTCGTATTATTTTGAGGTTTGGAAGGAGCGGATGAAAGTTGTAGTCGTCTTGAGGACTCTTCTTTTTTCTCTTCTAGCCCACGGATGAAACTCCTTACGGAGCCTTTGGCTCTTGAATGAGCTATGAATGATAAGGCCTCCATAAAGGCATTTCACTCTCATTGATCTACCTATAGGCATTTCACTCTCATTGATCTACCTATCAAGTAAGAGAAAGCAGTCTCAGACACATTCACCCCTTGCGGAAGCAAGTCTTGTAGGAAAGGTTAGAGACCGTCTTCCATAATGAGATGAAAACAAGAAAAAGTAGGGTCGAAGCTATTTTAGTGTGGACTTTATTCTGAAATATTCTTTTCACCCTTTATTCACTGAGTTCCCACTCCTAATAAGGGATAAGTCTTTATTCAATGAGCTTCTCAAATTCTTTGATCCTCTCCTATATCTGAAACTACGAGTACCTTCGCACCTTTCAGATGAATATGGATTTCTGAAATATTAAATAAGGGTCCGTCCGTAGGTTATGAAATAACTCGACTGTAAGGAGAGGGGAGAACTCGACTCCAAATTCTAAGGGGGCGGTTCGAAGAAAGTCGACTAAGAAGGAGTCAATGAAGAAGGGCGTAGCTTATGTAAAGGTTCGACGAAGGAGCGAAGCAGAATAAAGCTACGAAGGCCCGAAGAAAGTCGACTGATAAGGAGAGGAGAGGAGCCCTTTCCCTTTCTTTTTAGAAATAACTCGACTCCAAATGATGAGAGGTTCAAAGAATTTGAAAGCTCATTCCTTATTCTGCCAATGTTCAGGAGCGAAGCAGCTCGACTAAGAAGGAGAGGAGCCCTTCCTTATATTATGAAATGAAATAACTCGACTCCAAATGATAAGGAGCGGTTCAAAGAATTTGAAAGCGAAGTCCTGATCCCTGAACTATTTTCAGGAGTGCATTATGTTTATATGGATTTCTTTCGTTGCACTCCTATTAGATTCAGTCGTTTCGCTTCTCCCCTCTCCTTCCTTATTTTGGAGAGTTATTTCATAATACCACTCCTATTAATATTATAATACAGTCGTTTCGCCTCAAATTCTTTGACCCTCCTCCTTTATTATTTGGAGAGCTATTGAATAATACCACTCCTCAAAATATTTGAAATCAGGTCGTTTCGCTTTCTTTATTCATCTTTGACCCTCTCCTCTCCTTATCAGTCGAGTTTCTTCGAACCTTCCTTATTTGGAGAGTTATTTCATAATACCACTCCTATTAATATTATAATACACGTCGTTTCGCCTCAAATTCTTTGACCCTCTCCTCTATTTTGAGTCGAGCTATTTCTGAAAATAAAGGGCTCCTTCACAGTCGTTTCGCCTCAAATTCTTTGACCCTCTCCTTATTATTTGGAGAGCTATTGAATAATACCACTCCTATTAGATACAGTCGTTTCGCTTCTCCCCTCTCCTTACTATTTGGAGAGCTATTGAATAATACCACTCCTTCTTTTATGATAATACAGTCGTTTCGCCTCAAATTCTTTGACCCTCTCCTTCCTTATTTTGAGAGCTATTGAATAATACCACTCCTATTAGATTCAGTCGTTTCGCTTCTCCCCCTCCTCCTACAGTCGAGTTATTTCATAACCTCCGGACGACTCAAAATAGAGGTTCAGGGCGAAGCGAATTGAATAAGGAATTATCCCTTATTTATCGCCCTTGATTTTTAGAAATAACTCGACTCAAAATGATAAGGATACAAAGGTTAGGCGCAAAGAATTTGCGAAAAGTCCTTATCATTATTATTAAAAGGAGTGCAACGAAAGAAATCCATATTAACATTAGGCCCCCTCAACTCCTACTCCCCGCCTTGTTCATTGATGAAGCTTGAATCTTGGACTCCTTTCAGACTAATTAAGCTACTTCGCTCCATTCTAATGGATTCCTGATTCAACCCTTAATGAAACTTTGAGCCTTTGTTTTTGGTTCTACGTAGTTTAATTAGCTCATTGATAAGGAGAATGAAAAGAGAATATTCCAGAATCCTTAGTTGCACTCCTGTCTCCACAAATTCTTTGCGCCTCTCCTTTCCGCAAATTCAATCAAGTTCCGAACGTCTTTAATTTAATGCCGACCTATCCACTGAAAGTAGCGGAGTAGTCTTGTCTTCTTTTTCTTCTTCCGCTTCCTTCATCTTTTCTTCCTTTTTCCCAGTCCGGATTTCTCAAATTCTTTGATCCTCTTGACTTGTTTATATCCAGTCCTTATCAATGAGACCACTAAATCAACGAACATTCTTTGAGCCTTGTTCATTGATCTCTTTCTTATTTCTTAAGACTACTCTTGACGAATGATAAACCGAGCCTACTGAGAAAAACCTTCTCGTATCAGGGTCGTACGCCTGGAACACGTCGTACAATTTCGGCGATTACTAAAATCAAGGAGTATATCCCCTCTCCCTATCGCAGCTTCGCACCTCTCGCTTTAGTAGCTAAAGCAGCTTCGCACCTCTCAAGAAAGAAGAAGATCAGCTGAGCTTTTTCTCTGATTTGACCGATAGTCGGACTGATTTATGGAATTTCATTGATTTCCTTGGCCAAGTTAAAGAAAACTCCGCGGAGGCTCGTGAATATGTCCTTATCAATGGCAAATTCTTTGGTCCTAACCCGCAAATGCTTTGCGCCTCTCCTGTAAGTCGAGCCGCTTTCGCTCGTCTTGACCCCCTCCAAAACAAAGGTCCTCAATGAATAAGGAGGATTTCTTAAATAAGGGTCCCGTCCTAGGTTATGAAATAACTCGTAATTAAGCTACCACGGACCGGTTCGAAGAAAGTCGACTGATAAGGAGTCAATGAAGAAGGGCGTAGCTTATGTAAAGGTTCGACGAAGGAGTGCATTATGAAATAACTCGACTGAAAATGATGAGCGGTTCAAAGAATTTTCAAGCTCATTCCTTATTCTTCCAATGTTAATGTTCAGGAGTGCATTATGTTTATATGGATTTCTGAGTCCTCCGGACGACTCCAAATAGAGGAGAGGTGAAAGGCTCATTGAACTCGACTGAGGTTAGGAAGGGAGAGGGGCGAAGCGAATTCCTTATCAAAGAATGATCGAAATCCATATGAAAAAATTAGGCATTTGAGACGAGACTGAATCAATGAATAAAGTCAAAGAATTTGCGAAAAGGTCCTCAATGAACAAGGAATTGAATAGGACTCATTCATTCCACTAGAAGAATCTGAGGATAGGCTTTCCTCATTGATAAGGTAAAAAGCTAGAAGAATTTTGAGAAGCGACTTCAGACAAATCGACTTCTTTCTTTTTGACTTATAAGAAGAAGACAAGTCCCCACTAGAAAGATTTTAGTCGCTCCGCTTCGCGCCTTCGGAGGCGTAGTGCTTTCTTTGTTTTTGGACTGATTTATGGAACTGAAACTTCCTTGGACAAAGTGGATAGTCGAGACCTCTGAATTCCAGTCAAAATACTATATTAAGAAGTCGAAAAGCCTATGATAAGACTCCTAGGTTTTCTTATGTCTTTATGGCTTCCAAACCTCAAATAAATACGATCATATTCTTTTTTTATGGGACCTCTTTCTCAACTCCTACGGAGCCTTCATAACCTTATTTGTTCAGATATTCTCACCTCTCCCGCTCCATGGGTGTCTTTCCACTTCTCTCGTTCGGGAACATTCGCCCCAATTCTTTTTCATCCCGGCCCAGTTTATCCCCCACTAAGAAAAAAAATGATGTTACGACCACTGAACAAACTTGGTTGACGAACATGGTTTATAGCGCCGCTAATGTAGCGGCTTGTCGAGCATTTGACAAACTCACACCATCCATTTCAAATGGGATTTGTCCCGTGGACACACGAGCAATCCAACCCGTAGGATTTCCTTTTCCTCTTCCCATTCTGACTTCTGTAGGTTTCCCGGTAATAGGGAGATCTGCGAGAACTCTGACCCATATTTGACCATTTCTTCGGAATTGTCCGCTCATAGCACGATGGAATTGTCCGATTATAGCCCGACGCGCTGCTTCAATGGCTCGATATGAAAGACGGACCAGCTCTACAACTTTGAGTGCCATATCTTCCAAAACCAAGTTGTGTTACCGTCCGGTTTGCAACCCCTACTACATCTGCCTTTACGATATTTACTATATTTCGTACGTTTCGGATATAACACCTTCCTTTTTCTTTTTTATATATGAAATCCACACTTTGACACCTGAGATTCCATAACGAGTAGATACTTCCGCAGGAGCATAATCGATTTTCTGGTGAAATACATTACGAGATGTTTTTCCATACTTTCCGCATTCCGTTCTAGCTATTTCCGCGCCTTCTGATCGACCTGAACAACATATACGGATCCCCTCAACCCCTTTATTTCATGACAAATGGAATATCCTGAACTATTTGACTCAAAATGGAACGAAATGATCTTGTTTTCTTTCTCAGTTGAAAAGAGATGTCTTGAGCAATCGGAGAAGCACTTTGATAAACAGATTTGATCTTGACTGACTCAATTAAGGTATTAGTCTTTGTTCTATTAGACAAGAAAGATCGCATTTTTTTGCACTTCGTTCAAATAAGAGTTGTACCCATAGGGAATTCTTCTGTTTCTCAGTATGATCTCTATCATCATCTCTATTCCCTTTATCAATTCTCCTATCCAACCTAGGTCTATGAATTTCTCTATCAATTCCATTACCGGTCCGTGGTAGCTTAATTTACCCATGAGGTTCCAAGATTTGATCCTTAATTGACCTAGGAGTTGTTCCCGGGTATCCCTCAAAAAAAAGGTTTTTATCCATCCCACCGAAGGACTTGTTTATGGAACTGAAACCTGAATGTTCCCGGTCCCACTCCGCGGTTCCATCTAATTCCTTGGACCTTGTTCATTCCACTAAATGTTATGGTAGCACCGAAGAAAGGAAAGAGCGAGATGCTTCTTTTTCTTGTTCCCCGCGAAAACGAAGATCATTCCCTTGTCGAATGAAGTGGGTCAACCTCTTTTTGGCTTCGGCCAAAGACTTTTTCTCGCTGGTCGAGCTTTCTAGAAAAAAAGCGATGCGAGAACGTATTCTCTTATCTAAGCTTCTTCCCTGTGTATTCGCTCCCCCCTGAGTAGATGGTTCAGCCACGCCCGGTGCCACGAAATG
>NW_026124622.1:0-24843 GCF_025177605.1 Cucumis melo | reverse complement strand
GCTTTCCACAAATTGAGATTTGGCCGTAGAAGGATCGAATTGTATCCGAGGAACAGGGGGATACAAAAAAGTAATAAGAGAGGCACATAGACCAATCAATCGTATCGGTCGTATTCTTGAATTTGGAATGAAAAGAGGAGTAATGCTTCCTAGCACGGGACACAGAATAGGACCACTTAAAGAAAAAGAGCATGAACAGAAATGTTCTAACATGGAGTCGAATTGAACTGAAGATTGAAGAGATTAGTTGACAACAGTAAACAGATGGGCACCTAATTCCAATACAATAGGGGTCTCTCAGTGCAAGCAAGTCAGCTGAACACCTGATGAGTGGGTAGGTGCACCTCTCCAATCCACTCAAACAACAACAAAACTAGAACAAGAAAAGAGAAAGAAAATATAACAAGATTTTAGATAAAGAAAAGAAAATCAAAGAGATCAAAGTACTCGTAACTAATTTTTTTGGAGTTTTGATTATTGTTTTATTGGAGTTTGATTGTAGTTTGGAGCGAATAACCGTACTCAGTCTGGAGATTCTTGTTGCTCATTCAACCTATTCTTTGAGTTCCATCTTTTCTTTAGTGGATAAAAGCGTCCGTCCTCACCTCAGGCATTGAATGAGTGGAAAATCTGCTTCAATTATCAGGCTCAAAGAATTTGACTTTCATTCAGGGTCATATTCATCTGTCTGTCTCTTTATTCAATGATCGTCTAGTGACTTTCTTTTTGATTGAGGGCTTCGTCGGGCTCCTTCTAAGTGGCAGAATAAGGAATGAGCTTGAAAATTCCTTCTTCATTGACTCCTTATCAGTCGACTTTCTTCGAACCGCCCCTTATCATTTGGAGAGTGATTTCATAATGCACTCCTGTTAAGTCCTTTCGCTTCGCGCCTCCTTTTGAGCAAAGAATATTGAGAAAGAGGCGGAGTAGGAGTTCTAATTAAACTAGTCCGGACCCTTGATTTGAATAAAGGGTGAAAATCTGATTGAAGAACAAGGCTCGACTGAAAGGCGAGGCGAGGCGGAGTAGGAGTTGATCTTTGTCTCTTTCTTCTTTTTTTTGGATTTCTTTCTCTTCTTTCATTGCTTAACACATGCATTCAGAGAAAGTGGAAGAAATCAGTCCCGCAACAAGGCAAGCCTAGTGGAAGGATCATATTCTATTTTGATGCCGACTATCCACTGAAAGTACAGAGGGAGCCACGCTTAGAGAGCCACAGCCTCTTTCAGTCACCGTTCTTTAGGAAGGAATGCGCCACCCAGTCTGACCCTTTGGACGAAGAGGATGCACCACCATCCCTTGTTATTTATGAGGTTCTTCCATTAAAGGGGGCAGATTAGCCCTCGCTTATGCTCTTGAATGAGCTACTCAATTTCTGCATTTGAATTTGAGGTCTTAGTCGTAAATACGTTGACCTTTCTTTTACGTGCAAACTCAACCCTGGGGTAAATGGGATCCCTATCCATCCACGTAGCCATGCATCTCCTTTCTCTTCCCCGCGGAGTGGGATTCTCTTTCTAGTCCATTTTCACATCTGAAGTAGGGGACGGAGTGTGCGGAGGAAGTCCCATCATAGGACGCCGAACCGGTACAGAGGCTCGAGACCAAAGCGAAGAGGAAGCAAAGCTATCACCTCGACCAGAAGCTCCCCCTTATAGCCTGACCACCTATGAACTAAGCCGCCATTGTTTTTTGACCACTCAACCCATAAGATCAAGCCTAGGCTTTCTAGTCCTGGATTCAGGATGGCAAACTGGGAAAATAGTCCATATCGGTAGGGTCGATAGGGTCTGAGTCAGAGTGAAAAGAAAGGGATCCCAGCAGATAGGGAAGAAAGTCAACTAAGTTCAATCAAAGAGGGAGCGCTTCCGGAGTGGGGGAAGAGGGAGCAAGTTAGATCTTGAGACAGGGGTTCTCCCAGAAGAGGAGTTAGTGGAATCAGGAGAAGGAGAAGCTTCAGTTCTAGCTTTTGTTTCAGCTTTCGCTGTTCTTGTTTCAGAAGTAGAAAGAGAAGTTGTGAGATCGGAGGATCGGGTAGGGGAATGAACGAGATCTCTTGACCATAGGCTTGAATCTTTTTAGTAGGTTGAAAGGACTATAGGCTGATTTCGCTTTTTTTTGATTGACTTTTACACAACTAGTTGGTTAGTCTGAAATCCAGAAATACGGAGATTGATTTTGAATCTACGTGCAAAGATTCCTCTTTATCGGTCTTTATCGCATGAAAGAAATAATGAATCGCACTTGAGTCAGAAAGAAAAAGAAAGAACGAATCAGAATGTGATGAGAATGAAAGCAAGGGTCTAAAGAAGCTGAAGTAGGGGCTCAGTTGCTCTCTCTTTCCCTTCGCCTTCGTCAGTCAGGACCCTATCCTGCCCCAAATACGGGGCCTTTCTTGAAAGGTAGAGAAGAATTAAGCTACCACGGACCGGTAGGTAAATAATTAGTTATGGGACAAACTATCCCAAACTGCCCACCAGCAGCATAGGATCCAGAACGGGGAACCGCGGAGTGGGGAGGCAAAGACCCTTCTGACGCCACTGAACTTGATACTTGATCAGCCCTCTTTCAGTCACCCTTTTTTTAGATTCGATCAGATCCTTATTCAATTAATTACTCGAATACGTACGACCAAAGCCGATCGACGAGATAGGCTTTTGTAGTTATTTTAGGTATTAGCTCAAATTCCAAAAATGCAAGGTTTTGGCTGCAGCAAGAAAAGACAAAAAATCAGCCAAAAATCCGTCATTTTCCCAGGGAGAATGGACAATTCAGTAACTTCCTCGGACTCGTCGTCCTCCTTCCCCTCTCTTCTAGCTAGGTACGTGTTAGACCTCCATTCCTATGGAAGATGGAACTCTTGATGACGCAGCTGACTCTCGGTAAAGCTATGATAGCTACCCTTCCACTCGATTAGACGCCGCCTCAAGGTAAAGACACTTCCTAACCGGTACGTGGTAGTTTAATCTGGAGTTCCGGATCCGTGTGAATAACGAAATTCAGATGATCACTCTTTTCCTGAATGAAATGAACTCGCTTGAGGAATGAGAGGAAGAGCTCTTCAAGGTTCATTCCTGAAACCCAAAGCAAAAAAACAAGTAATTAAGCTACCACGGACCGGGACAAGAGAAAGAGTTGGAAGCGCTAACATCGGGCCTAGGCATCAAGGGAAGTCTCAGAAAAGGCTGATCTGAAAGTCCGAGGAGCAACCTCAATAGTCATCTGTCCCGGAAGAAAGGCTCCTTATCAATGAGTTCATGAATATGGATAAAAACAAGTCATCTGGACCTCTCCGTTAGGAGTTTGATTCCACTTAAAGAAGCGACTGGAATTAATTTGAATATGGATTTCAGACTCATCTGGAGTAGCTTAACTTCGGACCGAGAAAAGATCTTTTTTGACTGATTTTGACATATTCAATTTCTTCTTTTTCTTAGCTCAAATGAAGAAAAAGCTAGGGCTCGACTGATAAGGAGAGCAAACCACTTTCTTTGTAGCAACTTTTCATTCAAAATCTTGAATTTTTTCTCTATTATCGTTAAATAGAAAGATGAGAAAAACTCACATTTAGAAGGAAAAAAGACGGGAAAACGCAATGAAAGAATCAAGCCTATCAAAGAAATGAACATTGTTTGATTATAGTTCTAGTTTCTGGTCCGGATAAAGAAAGGAGAAAGAAAGTCTTTAGTTTCAGGCTGTCCGCTCCTGAGAAAGAAATTCAGAAGGCGCAAAGCTCAAATACTTTGATCCTGAGAATTGTAGGAGAAAGAAATATCAAGTTGTTGACGGCTGTCCGCTACGCTACGCTACGCTGGAGCTAGGGAGAAAGAAAGGATAAAGAGATTCCGCGTAGGAGAAATACTTGCGATCAGAATATTTTTCTTTAACCGCTACGCTCTGGCCAGCTCGGATGGTAGGCCCTAGACGGGCAACTTGAAAGATCTCCTTTTGACTGAGAAGGTTTATCGTTAATTAGTTGATGAAAAGGATGTATGCCCGAAAGTGCATTGGTTAAACCCAGTCTTGCTAGCGACTAGGGGCATCGTGGACTAGCACCTAGACGGAGTGGCTTACGCCTACACGGAAGAAGGGATCTGCTTTAGCCTTTCGGAATGGTCTACGCCTTGCGGATATGCCATTTTCGGAGGAGACCAAGAAAAGATAAGAAAGAGGGAGAGAGGTGCAAAGAATATTGCGAAAAGAAGCGGATAAGACAGAGGCAAAGAATTTGCTGTTTTTTACCGCGTAGTGGGTTACGGAGTTCAATCAGCGGATTCACCGACAGCGAGAAAAAGGGAAAAAGAAAGATTTAGTCATCCGTATCGGCCATCAAAGGATCATAATATCTAAAGAGGATCAGGTCTTAAGTCTGGGTTAATCTTAATATGGATAGTCCGGAGGACCTCCTTCAGCATAATCTATGAATTTGAGGAGCATGAAATGGAGAGAGAAAGAAAGGCTCTTTTCATAAGAAGGCGAAAGGACTGAATTATCTTCAAAGAAGGAGCGAAGGAGAATCAAGCTAGGAAGGAGAGGAGCGAAGGAGAATCAAGCTAGGAAGGAGAGGAGCGCTTAGGAGTTGAGGCTTATCTAAGAAAATCAGAGAAAAGGAGTCAAGAGGACAGTCCGAAGGACCTCTTTTATCCACTAAGTCATGAAATCCATATTCACTGACTTTCTTTTAAGGCTGATTTCTCGTCATCCTTGGATTTGAACCTTCCCGCTTGTTTCGACCAGGATAAAGAGTGAAAAGCCTCGCCTTAAGCCTTGGCAAAGAGATGAGGCTGCTGACCACAAGGAGGCAAGATTGCTCAGAATATACAATAAACAACTAAAGGCTAGAAGAACAAGAGCCACTGAAACTACTGACTCTGGTCTCGCCTTTCTTGCGCTTGCGCTCCTTTCTTATTATATTTCATTCATGCGCCATTATAGATCGTCCTACGTAGCTTAATTAGTTGCAAGATTCGTGCTTCTGCCCTAGGTTCTGACTTTTCAGTCTTCTCTTTGCGCTCCCGTAGGTCTTGTCTTATTCTCTTATATAAGCTTGGCTTCGCATGCTAATCTTTTTCATAGTCTATCTAAATCATCAACACCTTGCCATACTAATCTTTTACATAGTCTTTGAAAATCATCAACACCAGTTTTGCCTCCGGTTTGCGCTCCTAAAGTAAATAAAGGTTGAAAGTCAGTCCGACTGCCTTCAATCTTTTACATAGTCTTTGAAAATCATCAAAACCTACTACGGCATTATTCATCGCTTCGTCTCTCTCTATCTCCTCTTAAGTCTCTCTTCTTCTCACCCGTAGGCTCCTATGTCGATTTGCGCTCCTTAATAGTCGCTTGGCTTCGCCCCTTGCCGCTCCGGTGCCTTACCTCCGGCTAAAGCTTCGCGCCTTTTCTCTTTTGCTCAACTCTTAAGGAAGAAAGGTCAGACTCGAGGGGTGCGGATATCATATCTATATTAGTTGATTGAGCAAAGGAAGAGGGAGCGGCCAAGTGGGATAAGAACTCTTCCAAAGCGAGAGTGGGAGTCATCAGTCTCAGTTGCAGAAGCTAGGGCAGAGACCGATTTTCATGATCAGTGGACAAGAAGACAAAGCATTTTGATGAAAGACCACCAGTGAGATTCACGCATAAGTAATCTATAGGGTCAGACCTCCTCTTCCAATAAGAATCTTTCAATAGAATGTCTTAAAGTAAAGAAGGAGAATTAGAATCAGTATTTCGTCCTCGCCTGCTATTGAGGAATAAATGAGGCTCCGTAAGGCGCGAAGCGAAGCGACTGGAAAGGTGCGAAGGAGAATCAAGCTAGGAAGGACAAGATCAAGCCCTTGTTCATTGAGTTGAGAAGACGGAAAAGGAGAAGTGAAGGTGAAATCAGACGATCATCCTCCTTCTACGGGCTGGGTCTCCGCTATCACTCAGAATAAGTAGGGCGCGGTCTGGGTAGATATATGCTTTCCTCTAACCTCAGAAGCTCTATTTAGGTCAAGCCTTAAAAAAGAGTCGGATCGACCGGATTGTAATCTTTTTCATAGTCTATCCTCATCCTAAAATCAGGCTATTTCCAAATATGGAATATCGAGAAGGAAATAGGGCAGTGCCATAAGACCTCCCCCGAGACCGAGTTCACGCTAAGCCAGGAGTCAGATTCCTCTCTTTCAAGGGAAGTAGACGCTCCAGTAGAGGCCATAGGTAGCCGAAAAAAGACAAGGAGAGGATCAGAAAGACCTTTCTCTTGTAGTTCGCTCGGAAAGCTCTTTTTCTAAATCATGGTAGCGAGATATGTCAATCAAAGTCAGAAAAGAAAATCTAATGAGAGGCCTAGGCCTTCTTGGTATCGCGGTTGCAGGCTAGGCTGTGGCCCTTGCTTTCAAGGTAAGTAGAAAAAGAGAAGAGACGGATTCCGTTCTTATTCATTCGATGCGGAAAGACTTGAACCCGTGACCCGCTCCAGGCCTCGCTCCCGATTGAGGGGTTACCCATTCCTTTGACTCTTAAGGGAATAACTCATTTGGTTCAACTTCTAATTCCAAGTCAGACTTCCCAAGAAGATGACTCTTCGTCTTTCGCTTTCAGGTACCTTTCTTCTCGTGCAAGATCTTACTCATTAGTGATTCAATGGAGGAATCAGGAGTCGAGCTACTTCCAACCATATCTACTTGGCCGACGACCATCTGGTTTCGGGGCGGGTCTTTGACGGGTTTCCGGGGGAATAAAAAGAAGGAAGTTTTCCATGAAATCAAAGTCAATTGGGACATAAGCCTTTGAAGGCGATACTGAAAGAAGAAATCCAGCTACTTAAGAAAGAAGAAAGGCAAGCGGTCCGTGCGTCTTTCATTCTGGAATAACTGTCTTGATATTCATATCTTAGTCGAGACTGATGACTATTCCTATCCTTAGACTGATATAAGGTATTCAACCCCCCGAAGCCTATTTGGTCTCTTCCGATTCTTGTACCCAGCAACTGAAAGGTCTAATTCCCTTTAAAGAGCAGACTCTCTGCAATTGGTCCTATTCTAGCCTCTCCTTAGACCATACTCACTGGAAATCTCCCTCTGACTCCTTCTCTAACCTATGAGAATGACCTTGCTTTAGGTTCCGCGTCCTCGACCCTTGGCCTCTCTCGTGAACTCAGTAATCAATGAAAATGGGTCCTATTCTTTCTGAATATCAAAGCTTTCCTCTTTGATCAAGTTCTACTTTCGCCCCAACTTCCTCTCCCTACGGTCTCCTCAACTCCTTCTCCGCCTCTCCCGCCTCAATGAAAGATCAAGCCCTTGTTCATTGAGTTTCATTGCCTCTCCTTCAACTGAGACTTCGCTTGCTGCTTTCAAAATCCTCCACGTAGAGCCACCGATGCCTCTTGGGGAGTTTTGGTGGGAAGTTTGTCTCCATCCTTTTCTTGGGAGTTCATCCCTGTCTATAGTTCATCCCTTCCATTTATTATACTCCTTCATAGATGAAAAAAGAATAGTCTTTGTGCAAAGAATATTGCGAGAAAGGAGGTTCAAAGAATTTGAGAAAGCTCAAGCGCAAACTCTGAATATGGAGAGAAGTCAGTGCAGTCATTCTGAGATCTAAGTTCGAGGTCAGTGAGAGATAGGAAAGGTCTTCTCAGCTGATATGCAGGCAGCGGAATTCCATTGTACAAAGGCATCAGAGCCTCACGAGTTCAATCCCTACAGAAAGATGGATAGAAAGAAATAGGCCGAGGGCTCCACGCCCCATGGATGAGTGCGAAAAGGGAATTTCATTCGTCCGACTTCTTCTCTCCCTCCATCCTCAGCCTACCTTTGTCTACGAATATGAATGAAATAATGAAAGGTCCTTGACCCCTCCCCCACGGTGCGGTGCAAAGAATATTGCGTGGAACTGAAAGGCGGCTTAGGCTGAAACTTCTACAGAAAAGCCTGAGAAGGACTGAGACGGACTCACTTTGAATACGGAAGAAGACCAGAGCGGAAAGAGAAAGGGATGCCTCTGCGCCGATTGAAGGACGGATCCATTCTACTTCCGAAGCAGGGGGAGAGTTACCTTTCATCGGACTGGAGGTCGAGGTCTCTGGTCCTCATCCTGAATTTCCCCCGACCCGGGGATTGATGGAATGAACTTCTTCCATTTCCTTTACGTGGAATGAGTCAAATCGACTAGACTAAGAAAATTGGAAGTGAAGGCCATTGACTGAGTTTTGTATTTTTTAGGTTCTGATGAGTTGAGGAAGATTGAAGATTTCCTTCTTTTTGACTCTTTTATTAGTAGAAAAAATGGACATTTACTAAACCCCAGCCCTCGATTTACGTGATAAGAGGATTTTCGTAATAATCAGATTTCAGGGGTGCGAATGTGCTCAAGAATTTTCTATAATAATCTACTCAAATTCTTTGACCCTCTCCCCGTACGGAGTCCGAAGGACTTTCCTTAAATAGAAAGGAGTCTGAAGACCTCCGGACTATCCATATTAACCTAGCCTTGGGGCACTTCTACTTTTCTCCTTTCTTATCTCAAGAAGATCCCCTGCCTTTCTTTTCTTGCCTCTCTTCTTTTTCCAAACGACTGGAAAGCAGAGTGGGAGAGAAGAAAAGAAGGTTTCTCAAGAAAAAACTGATGAATCTTATCGACTTATATCTTCTTATGAGCGGTCTCCTCGGTCGACTCCTGCTACAACTCTTCTATCTTGCGCTCCTTCGCTTCGCGCCTTCTACTCATGTCTTTACCCGCAATCGATGTCAAACCGCCCCCTTCTTCTGAGATTGATAATAGTCTTTGAAATCCCCACTCCCCTCTTTTCTTATGTCATGAATTAGCCTTGCTAACCCACCTTTCTAGGCTTTCTCATATTCATTCAGAAAAAGTCAACTACCTCTCTTCTCGCCAGCGCCGGAACTGAAATCCTTCGCCCGATCTTTCTCTCGCGCCTCCGATAGAATGGCTGAAATAGTCGAATTCGTAGACCGGCCGAGACCAGTGGGCAGCGGTCACTTCCAGAGTCAGGATGATATCAGTCAACTCAATGAACAAGGGCTTGATCTTTCATTGACTGCTTAATTAAACTACCACGGACCGGGTAGAGAATGAGTCCAAGAAGTTAATATGGATAAATCAGTCCTTCGCCTAAAATGGGGATGATCTTGGGTGCGGATCGGAACCCGGAAGGGGAAGATAAAGACAGGGAAAGATCCCGAACGAGAAGAAAGAGGGGCCAGCTAACCCGAGTGGAAGAAGGATCAAGCTTCTTTCCCTGATTTAGGATGGGAGTACCGCGGAGTGGGAGGGAATAAGGAGATGTTTCAGTTAGTAGGAATGCGAGACAAGGAACTCGACAGAGAAGTTGCCGATCTTGCTCCTCTTTCATCAGTTGTAGTTCTTGTGGCTGAGACAAGGTTCTTCTTCCAGTTGTCTCGCTACTTCAATCCGTACTCTTCGTGATCGTACTTATGAAACTGAGGCCTCGTCATCGGATCCGAGGTTATTCATTCAACGACGACGAAAGACTACCCGCCAACAGAGACTTTTTCAGATACGGGTCCCAAGCTGCTTCCTCTAACTGAGGCTTCCGACCCAACTCGATATTGGAAGAAGAGCCACTTCCCCTGGATCTTATGCTGCCTCTCCCTCTTCCTGTCTCAACTTTCACTTCTCTTTCTTAAGCGCTAGTCCCTCTTCCTATGGTCGAGCTACTTCCGTCCCTCTTCCTATGGTCGAGCTACTTCCGTCCCTCTTCCTATGGTCGAGCTACTTCCGTCCCTCTTCCTATGGTCGAGCTACTTCCGTCCCTCTTCCTATGGTCGAGCTACTTCCGTCCCTCTTTTGATCTTTCATTTTGATAGCTTCTTGCTAGTTCACCCCGAGTAGACCATATCCGATCCTAACCCAACCTGATCCAACTCGGGAAAGCTGCTGAGCTCCCCATATCGTATCCATATAGATAGCTTTCGCTTTCCTCAACAGATAAGAAAACTGAGACGGATTTTCATACTCACTTCAAGTTCTCGTACCCCCATGAAACTGCATTTATGAAATGGAAGAACTGAGGTCCTTCTCGCAATATTCTTTGCGCCATCAATATCCGAAGTTGCAGGCTCAATGTAATATGAGTTGCCTTCCACTAAAAGCCTTGTTTTTGTCTAGAAAGGCTAGGAAATGAAAGGGACCAGTTCAGCACACCCCCAGCTAGCATGCATCCGAACGATGTAGCGAGAGAGAAGAGGGAGGCACCGACAGGCACAGGGGGGGAAGAGAAGAAGAAGACTTCCACAGGTCGTAAGAAGAAGTAGGAGCGAAGCAGCTTGACCAAAGGGAAAGGACCAGGGGTGAGGGATAAGAGGGAGCGGTCGACCAGTTAGTAGGTTCTTTGTCCTAATTTCATGTCTTAAGAAAATGCTCACCACAAGAAAATAGAGAAAGAAAGGTTCAAAGAATATTGACACAGTGGAAAACTTGCGGCATTATTGGATAAAGGGAATAAATATGCTCGAGAGGCCAAAACCGCGGAGTGGGAAAATGTGCATTTTACCGCCTCAATGAACAAGGGGGAGGGATTTGGAAGATTCAAACTGCGGGTCGGGTCTCAAAGTAATAGGTTTCTAGTCCTTCGGTTCCATAGGGTAGAGTCAGATAGACATTCATTCTTTATTTAGGACGTCATCCTCCTCAACGTTCTAATGGTCTAATAATTAAGCTACTGAGGCCCATCAAAAAAAGGGTTTCAGATGACCTTTCTTTTTTTCCTAACTTATTTCTTATAAGGAGAAGGCGAGTTATTTCATCCCTCTCTTCTCTCCCTGCCCCCTAATCCGAACCGATCCTATCTATCATTTAAAGCCCTTTTCGACCTTTGCTTTCATTCTCATCACATTCAAACCCGGTATTTGACTCTGATCCGGAATCCCCCAATCAAGAAGGAAGATGGGACATGTCAAGGATAAAGAGTTTCAAGCAAGGCGCCGACGAATGAATAATTCATAAGGAAGAGCGATCCGACGAAGCTACTTCTGCAACAAGGAACTACTACAACTGCCACAGCCTTTACCGCGTAGTGGGCTTAGAGCTATTTCTTCCTCAACTTCATTCCCCCAAGCAATAGGCCTCTTCCGGGTGGCTTTCTTATCCTAGGAAAGTGATTTGACTGATTCTCATTTGATTTGAGGGGAAAATGCAATCTTTACAAGTGCGTATGAACTTCCAGTCTCGCAGCTTGGTCGAAAAGCTTGGGCTAGCGGCTGATTCAACTGCTAAAGCTACTGCTTCAAGATCGAATTCCCTTCAAAATCTCTCTCTCCTTCACTTTTCTATCTCGTTCGTAAACTCTTTTTTTAAGACGTCAACTCCTCTCCTTCCTAACCTCAGTCGCTCCTCTCCTTTCTTTTTGCTTCGCACCTTCTAAGTCAGATCAATTCCCATCTCACCGCTACGTGGGCCTCTCGTGAAAGATCCTATTCTCTGGTCGTATTCGCCCCTTTCCAGGGGATCATACCCTTTTTAGAGAAAGAGAGAATGAAACTGTCTGCTGAAACTAGGGTTAGCTGTGTCTAACCTTCCCCTTAAGAAGAGATATGATAAGACCTCGTTCACTCAGCTTCAACACTCAAAATCCGAACCCTATCAAAGAAAGCCGCATCCCCTTTGTGCTGTCCCACTCCTCTCCAGCTTCCTCTTACTAAATCAAAGTCAAGCCCCTTCGCTCCTATCCTATGATTCTGAGTTCAGTTGCTCTGATGAAGGATCGTCTTCCTATTTCTAATCCGGAACAGAAAGAGCTTCAACGGCGGCCAAGAATCAGCTCATTTTGGACTCTTCAGATACCTATCTATCCGGAGAGGAGCGAAAGCGGCTCGACTTAGAGGAGAGGAGCGAAAGCGGCTCGACTGAGGTTAGGAAGGAGAGGAGCTTCGCTCAACACCCTTCTTTTGCTTCTTAGTGATAGCTTCTACCCTCGGAGATGGAGCTCCTTCTTGTTCTCGATCTGATTCCTATCGCTACTTCATACCTAACTGGCACCTATGAAACTGGGACGGATTCCTTTGCTCTCGTTCGCTGACTCTGACTTTGGTCGAGCTATGCTATCACTACTGCTGGCGTCAATATTCTTTTCACCTCTTCCTTCGGTCAAGGTCAACTCCTTCTCCGCCTCTCTATCTCCTTAAATATTGAACTTAAGAACCTCAAAATCAAGCGGAAATCCTCCAGTCCGAAGTCCTCGCAATATTCTTTGCGCCTAGCCTTCGATCTGACGCTTTTGCTAGTCCCTGGTCGAGTCTTTCCTCTTTCTTCAACATAGGAGTGCAGTCTGATTTCTGATTCTTTAGGTAGCAATTCTTCTTTCTTATTCTGAAAGGGAGAATACCACCCCGGAAAACGGGGTTGCTCGAGCTCTTTCTTTGTTCTTATCCTCTTTATATATATTATTCAATTGGGATTTTTTGTTCTCTTACAAGGAGCAGAAGTTTTTGTCAATTCGTACGTAGAAATTTCATGTGTGAAGCTCTAGGTCGATCCGGAGCTAGGAAAGCTTTCTTCTCCCAGTTCCTTCTAGGTCAAGAAAAATGAATGGGAGGCGAAGGGGAGAGCTTCCGAGTTCAGTCCCCACAGGTATCGGCTTCCTATTTTAGTTCTTGTTATGAAAAGTAGAAAGCCTTCGATCCTAAGTTATTGCTTTTTTCGACATGGTCGAGACCCCGAGAAAGTCTCGAAGCCTATCATAGCACCGATCCAACTCATGAAATTCTTCTTTTCCTTCCTTAAGTCTGAATCAATCAATAATCAATGAATGAGGCTTTCCCGTAAAGCACTCAGTGCTCATACGACCAAGAAAAGATAAGAAAGAGGGAGAGAGGCAAGAAAAGAAAGGCAGGGATCTTGTAAGCCGATCTTGCTCTTTTGACCTGAATTACGGAGTGAAATCAGCCGATCTTGCACAAGACAGAAGAAGAGCTTCTTCCCCGACAAAAAACGAGTACCGGGAAGAGGGTCAAAGAATTTGAGGAAGAGCTTTTTCCTTTGGACTAGATTGCGAGAAGGTTCTATAACCATTAGGAACCCCCACGGAGCGGTGGCTTCGCCTCGCAATATTCTTTGCACCTAGCTTCGATCATTCTTTGCCCCGTCCTCCGGATATAGCCTTTCTGACCTGCCTCTTCTGTATAGGGCTTCGCCCCTCATACTGACTTCTTCTTTCTCTTTCTTTTTTTTGTTCTTTTCTTGCTGTCCTCAACTCCTACTCCGCCTCACACTGATTCTTTCTTTCCTGCCTCTTCTGTAGGGCTTCGCCCCCTTATACTTCCTCTTCCTTAGACTTTCTTACCTCTTCGATCATTCTTTGCCCCGTCACCTGTCCCCTTATCATTCTTCTTTGCGCCTAGCCTTCGGACCTGTCTTATGGCGCCTTCCTCTCACCTAAGACAGAATGTATACCTTTCCCTAAGACAGACTTGCGCAATATTCTTTGCACCTGCCTCTTCTTCTTCTTGTTGTGGTGCCTTCTCGCCCTCGGATCGGAACATGTTCACGCTTTGTGTATGCTACCCGCTCGCTCCCTCCCCCAAGTACGCTACGCTCGGGCTAGCTTCTAGAAAGCGCAGATTCTCCCTCTCTAATGAATCTATCTCTTAATGAATAAAGAAATCATGAACTTTGAAGTTCTTTCTTTCCTACTTTCCTAGTTCAATCTTTCCTTTCTAAAAGCTCGGCTTTTTCCTTTGGACTAGATTTCGATCTTGTTCTATAACCACTAACCACTGAAGGGATCTGCTTTAGCCTATAGGGATATTATTCATAAAAGAAGGGGATCAGCCGATCTTGCTCTTTTGACCTTTTCTCTAGGATCAAATCAGACAATTACAGAGTGAGAGTGTACGTGCTTCCAACCCAGGAGCTCATGAAAAGGAGTCAAAGAGGTCCTTCATTCACATGAAAAGAAGAAGTATATGAGGCTCCCAGTATGCGAACGAGGTCTTTACGATCTAATGAAATCTAATTAAAGGAGAGGCGTCAGAGAGGCCACCTCCTGCAATTAGATGGAGTGGGAACTTGCAATATTCTTTGCCCCTTTTCTACTTCTTTTTTGCAGGTAAGAAATCAGTCCTATTAGAATAGCGAATAGTCCTTCGGACCGGTCCGGAGTCAAATATTAGTGGAATGAAGCTACTTTATTATTTATTAATGGGGTGATGAGACAGGTCGGACCTCTTTTTATCCACTAAATCAAAGATTCCACTAGTTGACAATCGTCCGGGCCTCCCCTCAATGGGTAAGGGGGCTTTGTAGAGTCCGAGTGGGAGATTGAGCGTCAGCGAGAGGGTTTCCGAAGTCAATATGGTTCATAGAAAAGACAAGAAGAAAGAAAGAAATTCAGAAGGTGAAAAGAAGATTGAATCGCTCAATTACGAACCTTCTTCATTTCTTTCGGAGTAGCTCCAGCGTAGCGTAGCGGACAGCCTTAAACCTTTGTTCATTGACGCAATATTCTTTGCACCTGTCGCGCCATTAGAATGTTCACTAAAAACCGGAGGCGCAAAGTGCCCTATTGAGGCGAAAGGAGTCTTAAAGGCCTCAATGCCCACTACGCGGGAGGGGTAGGATAGAAGAAGAAAATATACTGATCCTGCATCTTCCTATGCGACGGACTCGGCAACTAAAGCGGCACCTGCAAGAGGTTCGCTTCCTCCGTAAGCAAGAACCGAAGGAGTTGGCTTCCTCTCTGAGGCCTGGGCTTCCTTCCTCTCCTTCTACAGCTCAGTCGAGCCTAACTACTCGCAATATTCTTTGCACCTTTCTCGTTTTCATGACTCTTTTGACTTACTTACTTACCTGCTTCCGTTCCCGAACAAAGGTGAGAGCAAAGGGAGAAGCCCAGCGCGCGGGTGAGCAAGAAGTTTTCACGTAAGAGTTCTTGGGAAGTCAATCAATGAAGAAAGAAGGCATTAGGAAAAAAGAGAGATACCTGAAAGAAGATCAGCCCCTCATCTCCTTTGGAGAAGCGTCTTTCTCAACGGAAAGACCGGCAGGAAAGGTATTAGGTCGAGTGCAAAGAAATCTCATAATAAGCGGAAGACTGACCTTTTTTATCCACTAAGTCAAAGATTCCTTAAGGCGGCAAATAAAAGGTGAATATAAGGACTGAATCAATGAACAAAGGTTGAGGCGAGTCCGCTCTTCTTGATACTCTTCTTGATAAGTCGTTAATTCACTATCGATCTACGTCACGCAAATAGAAAGGCCTTGAACTCCTAAACCTACTTCAAGTCAGAGAAAGTTAAGGATGAAAGGTAAAGGAAAAAGGAAGACGCAGGAGCAATCCGGACTCCAGAAAAAGATAGATCATCATATCTAAAGAGGAATTTCTTTTCTACATTCTTTCATGAGACACTGAAAGAGAAGGATAAACCCCTGAAATCTTATTATCTCTTCTTATTTCATTCGCATCTTTACTGAATTATGATTGAACTATCTGATTAGTAGAAGGGGAAGAGTAAGGAGTTATATCAGTCGAGAGAGAGAGAGTGCAAGTGCAGACCTACGGGAGAGTTTTAGCTCTTGTAAGAGAAAGTAAAGGATCAAAGAATGATCGAAAGAGTTGGAGTTGGATTACTATCATCTCACTATTTTCATGGGAAGGTATTTTCTTCATAGAAGAAAAGAAGAAGAAAGGAAGCGCTTTCCCCAGCAGACGAGGTTTAGGAGTCGGCTTCCCAAGTCAGAGGTTTGTTTAGGAGTGTAATGGCTTTCCCTGGAACCTTTGTTCATTCAGGCTAGGCTTGATCTTGATGACTTGGTTGATAGGCTTTCCCGAGTTCACGAGTGGATGGAAGGATGAATCACGGAGTCCGATCACCTTATCTACGATCGACGGGAGGCAAGCCGAGCTCATAAGCCAGAATCAAGGCCTGGTGGCGGCCCCGAACTCATCCCTTTCAGGAGGGGAGGAGGAAGAAGAATGATCCGGATCCTTTCACTCCATTTTCTTTCTTATTCATCGCTTTCCTTTTCTTCTTTCGTCTATGAATTTGGAGGGTAGGCTTTCTCCTCTCCGAGCCTAGTTTCAAGAGAATTCCCTTTTTCCCTACTAACCCACGTAGCGGTCAATCCGGCCCGTAGGTCTCCTTCCATCTCTCCTTCAAAGATAATACTAATACGAGAACTCAATTCAAAGAATGGCTAAGTAAATAAAAAAGAGAAGAAAGAATCAGAATCGCTTGATGATTCCTTATATCTTCTTATATCTGAACCTAGCGCCCCGTGGGAAAGCCGCCATAAGAAGAGATAGGGGAAGAAAGCCTATCCTACTACGCGAGGGAGTGCATCATCCTTTTCATGGATTTGGCGTGGGTATGATTTTCTTCTTAGCTTGGCGCGCTTGGTGGACATGTAAGAGAGCAGTCCCATATTCTTTCATCAGAATTTTCTCAAACTGCTAGCACAAGGTGAGGAGGCAAGAAAAAGTCCTGCGAGTAGAGCAAAAAAGCGGCTAAGCAGTAGCCTATCGTCTAAGCGTGGAAGTGGAGAGAATTTCTGACTTGAGAGGAAGAATTTGAAATGAGATTCAGGCGGTCTGAACAATGAACTCAACTGAGACAGATGACTCTGGATCAGGCTGGAGAGGAAATTCAGGCTCAGCATCCGTCCGCATAGCGAGCGCCCCAACCTGGGAGAATCCTTGACTCAGTCTCTTTGACGCCCGTCCCGTAAAGACATCTACTGTGCTGGCCTTATCTTTTGTCGCTAGCTTCCGCCGCATGAATAAAGGAAGACCACGCAGGGCAAGGCATCTCTTCCTGCGCTAAGGCATTAGATGCCAACGAACTTTTCTGAGACTCTTCTCATGCCCAAGTCTGACTGAGCCCTCATACCGAAAAAGGAAGGAAGTTGAACTTGAAGTTCAAGCGATGGGAGCTGTGCCAACTAGAAAGTTGAGTTCGAACCTCTTATTCCTTTATTTACTGTATACACAATGAAATTCTAGTCTCAATCAAAAATTATGAACCAGGCTACGTCTTCCGCCTGAAATTTAGGTAGCGAATCCGCTGCTTCGGTCTAGTCCGAGTAGAGGAATTGGTCGACTTAGCGATCAAAGAATTCTTAGAGGGAGGCGTCCCCACTAGAGATTGACGAATGGACGATTGAGAAAAGGAAGCCCAAACTAAGTAGAAGATATTCAGACCACTCCGTGGGAAGTCGTATGATAACCTCGTAAAGCTTCAAAACGGTCTCGCAGCTTTTCCCTGAATAACTCAGAAGTCGGCCTCAGATAAAGCACCCCATAAAAGAAAGAAGGACAGAGCGCACAATTTCCATTAGTAGATATTCTTTCTGTCGGATTACGGGACAGGAAAGTTGTCTATGGTGGGTTCAATGACCCCTAGCCGTCTATCTAATAGTACACTAATGGCAGTTTGAGGCAAGCTTATCCATCTTGTGCTTTTTCTTTTTCTTGTCTTGGTACGCCGCTCCCTTCGCTATTGCCCTCTCGCGCGGTATGCCCACTCCTAAGATGAGGAGGTAGGTTCCACTCTAATATTCCATCAGGTCAGATCATCGGCTAATTCCAGTAAGAGAGAGAAGAAATCTCTTAAGACAGATCGATTAGGGAGATCAAATCGAGAAATACAATCTCTTAAGATGTAGGATTAGGCTATCAAATCTCTTAAGAAAGAAAGAAAAAGAAAAGAGAGAAAGAAAAGCACTGAAAGTAGAAAAAGGAATTCCATGAAGAGGTCAAGCCCTTTCTTTGAATGAGATCTTGCTAGGTTCAAAGAATATTGACTTGGACAGGAGCTAAGTTCTTCGGACCACAGGCTCAAAGAATGATCGAATGAAGAAGGCGCAAAGAATATTGCGTGAACTCATTAACGAGAATTCAAGAAGCTCAAAATTAATCTGCTAGATTGAAGACGGAGTTCAATCCCAGAAAATGCTAGGGCTCGACTGATAAGGAGAGCAAACCACTTTGTAGCAACTTTTCAAGTCAAATGCCTGATTTTTCACTCAATTATTTTGATATAATTTCTCAATCTGATTTTTTCTCACATTTTGCAAGAACCGAGAAAAGGTCAACTTTCTAGGATGAGTTGGATCTCAGATCATTTGCTTAAGACATTCATTCTTTAATTGTTCAGTCGGGTCAGCTGAAAGGCTCGATGAAATTGACCCACGGAGCGGTAAGGGTCAGATCGGGGAAGGTATGAATATCTATCCTTTTTCGGTGTGAATATCAGATTTTTTGACTCGGGTTCAGGTAGAATATAGAGACCCACGGGTCGAGTTCCATGAGCAGCAGGATCTTATTCTCCGGAATTCTCAGTTTAGGCAGTTTCATCCGTACAAGAGGCATCCCTTTCTGAAACATCAGTACAAAAATCAGAAGCTTGGGACCGCGTAGTGGGACAGGACACTGTTCTCGTCGGATCGAGAAAGAGGGACGGACTGACTAGCCTAAAGAGCGAACTCAGAATGCATAATATGTGACCAATCACCCTGATATTCATCATATCAGAGACAGATCAAGAGGGGGCACCCGAGATAGGGGATGAAATATTATAGACGAGAAGATAAAGGAGAGGCCTCTTGTCCTAATTCCCTGTGTTAAGCAAATGAGAGAGGATGTAGTAGGTCCATGAATGAATTGCCTTTTCCTCCTCCTACGGAGCCTCCTACGGTCCTCTCCTGTAAGTCGAGCCGCTTTCGCTCCTCTGGACTCTTGATGGAATATGAACTTCTACTCTTTGATAATATATATATATATAGAAAGATATAGAAAAATGAGATTCAAATGGTGGTAGAATTCAGAAGTCAAGAGGAAATGAAGCTAGTCCTCACGCTTGAATTTAGTCGAGGCGGAGTAGGAGTTGACATAGCGGGCGGATCCGCCAGCATAAGAAGAATTTGGATTCCACACATGAAAGAAGGAAAGAAAGAAAGAAGATACCGAAGGAGGGCATATGGATGCTTTGATTAAGGAAATCTTTGTCTTAGGCATTCCACACTCAGATCAGAAAGTCTTCTTATTCCGTGTCCGATCGAGAACTTTCAGTGACATAATATCTAAACTAGCCCTTTGCTATCTATCAAAAAGGTAGGGTGAGAATAGGACCCCGATAGAGGAAGGACTGGATTGGATTGACCGGATTGATCTCATGAATAGGTGTGTGTTCATAACGATTTTGGATTCTTTCTTTCTTCCATACGGATCGGTCGTTCAAGACCTTTGGTACCCGAAGACCCTTGAATAATCTTTTCCATTCTTCGGTTATGTGTGGAAAAAAGAAAGAGGATTTTGGGTATGAACTTCTCTGTCTTCTAGTATGAAAGTTGGGGGGAGATCTCAGAATTGGACCAAGGGCTTTTTCTATCTTTCTTCTTCTTCTCTTTCTCAATCTCTGAATGCATGTCTTAAGCAAATGATCAGAGATCAACTCATCCTTTCATTCATTGCCTTTTCTCGGTTCTTGCAAAATCTGACTTTTTCTCATCTTTCTATATAACGAAAATAGACTGCAAAATCAGGCATTTGACTTTCAAAGTGGCCTTCAAATGTGGTTTGCTCTCCTTATCAGTCGAGCCCTTGCATTTTATGGGATTTTAGCTAAGAAAAAGAAGAAATTTCATATGGATCAAAAAAGAATTAAGCTACTGAGGCCCAAAGAATGATCGAAATCCATATTAATGAATTAGTCAATTTGAGACGAGACTGAATCAATGAAGAAAGGCAAAGAATTTGCGAGTTTCTTCTTTCATTCTCGTTAAAAGGCTTGATATTTGCCTCTCCGCTCATTCCGAACAAGAGAGGGATTCAACCCTTCCATAAACTCTATTTAGTCGGGGAATCCGTTGAGGAAAGGGGGACTAGCACTATCACTAAGAATATGAAGTTGGGTTCGGGATCTCCTCTTTTAGTTCCCGGTATTCCTATCCTCTACGGTCAAGCCTATAGAACCCCGATTTCAGACCGATCGATCCCGTCTTGCTTGATTCAGTTACTGGGGAGAGACATATTCACACTGGTCCGTGGTAGTTTCATTCTCAAGCCTCTGCCTCCTGGCGATAGCAGCTACTGTCTTTCTACTCTTTCCGGTCGAGCGGACTCTCTTATTCATGTTCGCCGACCCTACCTACTCTTTCTAATTTTCATGTCTTTATGGGTTCCGGGGGAATGGACTCAAGAAGGAAGTTTTCCCTAGGCTTTTTCTTATTGGTTTTGGACTCTCCGGAGGCCCTCCTACTACGTCTTATTCCTTGAATCTTTATCAGGAGCTCTTTATTCCCTTTGATCTTTGAGTCTGACCTTTCTTCCTTAAAGATAAAGAAAGAAGGCTCCTTTATCGTCTTCTTCCTTAATCGTTGAGAGCGTCAAATCTTGAGTCACTTTCTAGAAATTACTTAATGAAAAATCCCATAAATCAGCCTTGAATTGAATGAGGCAAGAGATGAGGCTGAAAGAGCAGCCTCACCCACCACTTCTGCGACTAAAGCACCTGCTACGTCCGCAGCATCCCTTGAAAGATCTGAATCAGACTGCCCGATCGCCCCTCTCATTACAGTCTTTCTTCTTCGCCCTGCCCTATTGAAAATACTTGTGAAAGATGAATTTGATGTGAAAGAGGGATCCAATTTCCCCCCTCCTAAAGAAGGAGTCTGACCTTTCTTCCTTAAAGAAGGTGTACGTGGAATACAGTGATCACAAAGGTTGGGGAACATCTTTTAGTGAATCAATTAAGAAAGAAGGCAGGTCAAGAGCAATTCCCTACCATAAGAAAGAGCTTTTCCAGCCACAGAAACCGCTGAACCTGTAGCTGTCGGAAAATCTTGAAACTCCCCAGCGAGAGAACCTTCCTTCTTTGCCTGATTCTCGTTCTTCGCATGATAAAGAAGGGCTTGAAAATGCATAAGGCACACGCTCGACCCAAGACGCTCAGAGGCAGAAGCCAATAAGGCTCGTACAGGTCTCCAAAGAGGCATCATCTGATCTCGCAGGGAAAGGCGCCTCAATCACTCTTAAGAAAAGAAAGAGTTCCCAGGTCGGGGATTAGGAGTGAGCCCGGTGTTCCGCAGCTCAACTGTAGGGGCAGAGGTTGAATAAGAGTCAGATCCAGGGGAAGTGGCTCTCGCTCTTTCATAGGTTTCCGTTGTTGAAGTCGCTGGAGAAGAGGAAAGATCTCTTTCATTCAAAGGCTGAATTCAGAAGTTCAGGATTAAGGAAGAAAAGAATTCTATCTACGTCCTCCTACGGAGCCATCCCAAGATCTAATCTGATTTCAAATCAAGTCTTTTCTTCAATGATTCTACGTGTAAACGAAAGCGGGTAAGATGAAAAGCAGGTAGCTTCAAATTCAAGGAAAACCCGTCGTCCGGACTAGCTTAATTAGGAGTTCTTTATCCATTCAATCTTCGAGGAGCCAAAGGGCCCAGTTTCAAACAATATGGAATGAACGAGTCCTCCGGACCGATCAGAATCCGTAGCAGAAACAAGAGAAGTAGTTGATCGGCGCCCAAGCAACTTTGACGCCTTAGACGGGAGCGGAGAATAAGAGGAGCTTTTGGAAGGGGATTCTGACTATTTCCTTTCAAAAGGATGGCTAAGCTTTCGCCGATGAATCGCTTTTGGACTTGAGATTACTTAATAAAGGTTCAGTGGTGATTTACGCTAAAAGACTACTTTGAGAAGCTTGAATGGATAAAGAACAAAGGAGTCCTCCGGACGGAGAAGGTGTTTATGATTTTCAAAGACTACCTAAAAGAAGAAAACAAGAAAGAAAGACAACTCCGTAGGAGATTCTTTGCCGGAGGTCCGGAGTCCATTTGCGCTCCTGTCTCAGCCATAGTATGTAAATCATAAGGCTTCGCCCCTTGCCTCTTTAAGACTCCTAACTACGGCTCCTCTTGAGTTCTTCTCTTGCTCTTCTCTCTTTTTCTTCTTCTCTTCTTTTACATAATCTTTCTCAGTCCGGAGGGTCCGGAGAAGATTTATCTCGTAGGACTTGTTTATGAAGAATACTATAGAAAATGTTAAGATGCGAAGCCTCAACCTTACGGCAATGAAAGTCCGGAGGACCATTAAACCGAAATAAGGATGACTGACTCCGTAGGAGGCGTAGTAGGCTGAATTCATATTCGTTGCCGTAGGTACGACTTTGAAGAGTGAAGAGTGCAACTCAGTTTGTTCTTTATCCATTCAGGCCTCCGGTTCGTAGGTAAGGTGCCGTAGGCTGATTATTGCAGGCGAAGGACTATCTTGATTCTGCACGACTATGGCTATATGCCTTTCTTTCATATTATCTTTCTTTCACGGCCACTTCTTCAACTCCAAGATCTAATTCCCTCTTGTCTAACTCCAACTCAGAAGCTCTTTCTCGGTAAAGCACAGCTGATAACCGCACCAAGTCTGATTCTTTGAGTACTGATTCCGATTCTTGTTTTTCCTACTCTCCGGAACTCAGACTCTTCCTCTGCCGACCCAACTAGGGTTTGAAGCTGATAACCGTTATGCAATTCCATTACTAAAGACCCTACTTATTCTTTCATTTTGATAGCTTCCCCGCCTCAAGAGATAAGAAAAAGTCTGACTCCCCTACTCTTTCTTTCATCCAGCAACTGAAACTGAAACTGATCTCATGACGGAATAGAATCAAACTCCTCGTCAACTCGGTATCGCTTCCGATTCCTACTAGCTAGGTCGAGCCACTCGAGACTGATGACTGAAATACCTTTCTTTCTCCAAAGCCTATCCCAGCTGACCTGACCCTCTTCCTTTGGTCTCGACTTCACACCGATTGGGATTTCTTTCTTCTTTTCAGATATTGCAAATATCGTTGTTCTTTATATGAGTGAATTAACGAGATTATTTCGTTGTCCCAGTTCTTCTTTCAACTGCTACTTATTAAACTTGAACTACTTCCCTTGAAACTGGAACTACGTCTTCCCTGTCAGCAACTGCCGAAACTGTAGCTCTCGCCCCTTGCCTCCAGTGTCTTTTAGTAGGTTCTGTCTCATTCTTTTTCGTACTTATTTTAGGTTCTGCCTCCGCTTTCTTTCTCTCTAACACACGAATGAAGAATGAACTCACTTTTGGCCCAGGCCTACGGCTTTCTGACTAATTAAGCTACTTCTCCCTCTGACCTTTCTTCTTCTCTTCCCTATCTGATACTGGTCGTATTCATACCCTTACAGTCGGTCAGTATCCCTCTTCTCAGTCGTTCTAACCGTCCAGCGGGAATTCAGTCTACTCTTCCGATATCAGTCGTATTCTACTTAAGAGGCGAGAGGATCAGAGGCGGAATCCTCAAAAGGAGGAGAGGCGCGAGATCAAGAAAGCAGCTGGCGTAGGCGCATAGGGCGAGACAGAAAGACAGGAAGCGCATAGAGGGTCTTTCGTTATGGTGGTATTGAAAGAAGGAAAGCTCTTATTCTCTTTAAGATCTCAACACCAGTTTCGTTATCCACACTGATCCGAATTCCTCCCCGGGCCCTAACGTATGCCCCTACGGAAAGGGATTGATCTTGGTCAGTCACCTCGTGGATGATATTCAAGCGCTTAGCCGCTCATTAATTCAGATTGAGCAGAATATCTCTGTCAAGCCTCGAAGTAAGGATAAGCTGTTCTTCTGGAACTGGAGAGGGGCGAGAAGCAGCTTTCCCCCGAGTAGGAGCAGCCGAGACAGAAATTGGAATGAGAATCAGAGCTAATTCCTTGCGACTCGGTTTCATAACTATGATTATTAGTCTCCTTAGTCTCGGAATAAAGAACGGATCGGTGCAGGTTATCATTATCAGCAGCCGCCCATGCAGGTTAGACCATAAAGGTTAGACACAGCCGAGGTTAACTCAATTAGTCTCGGAAGAAAGGGAAGTCCCAGGCAGCAGAGGTATGTGATCCCGGTCCGTGGTAGTTTCATTCCTGCTACGTCGGATAAGTCTTATTCAGTATCAGTAGCCTCATCGGGAGCTATACCCGATTTACCGCTACGTGGGTGGAAGCGTCAAAGACAGAGTGAGGGTGCTAAGCGGCGAGCAGAAGCAAGGTAAGAGACTGGACTGAGTCAGAATTCCCTCTTTCGGAATAAAGGTAAGGAAAAGCAGAATCATAGGGGTCAAAAGGACCCTACCTACGGCAGAAGCACGAATCTTGCAACTAATTTTTTCATATGGATTTCATTGAATAATAATCGTCGGGCTCTGAACCTTCCCTAACCTCAGTCGAGTACCTTCGCTCCTCTCCTATATTGAAAACTACGAGTACCTTCGCTCTGAACCTATATTGAAAACTACGAGTACCTTCGCTCTGAACCTATATTGAAAACTACGAGTACCTTCGCTCTGAACCTATATTGAAAACTACGAGTACCTTCGCTCTGAACCTTCCTAACCTCAGTCGAGTGGCTTCGCTCTGAACCTATATTTTCAACGTAGAGTACCTTCGCTCCTCTCCTATATCTGAAACTACTTTTGACTTCGCTCCTTCTTTATATTAGAATTCAGGAGTGCAACGAAAGAAATCCATATAAACATAATGCACTCCTTCACAGTCGTTTCGGACTAATTTCTTAATATGGATTTCTCAAAAGGGTTCCGTAGGGTTGTCTTTGACTTGTTGTTTATTTCGTTGTGGATCGGACGCTCCCAATAGGGAATGGGGAATGGGGAATGCTACCCAGCACCTACTTTGATAATATAATAAGGAGAAAGCTTTGATAATATAATCAAATAAGGAGAAAGCCAAAGCCGGACAGTCAAAGCTGCAGGGTTTCCGGCCGGACGGACAGAGAAGACTGACTGACGAACTAGGAAAGACAAAGCCACTCCCTCCGTGGAGCTGAGCCGTAGACCACATCCTTCAAACCCGGAGCCGGT
>NW_026124621.1:22500-26608 GCF_025177605.1 Cucumis melo | reverse complement strand
CTATTACCGAGTAGTTTCAGAAATCCCTCGGAATCGGGATCAGTGTCCCACCCAGCACATAGGATGAAGAGAAGGATCGAAGATGACCGAGTCAGTTTATGAAAGGCCTACCGGGCCGTGGGTCACTCTTTTTTTTCGGGGCGTAGGCTCGACTGAAAGGAGAGTGAACCTCCTCTTTCTTCAGTGCTTATCTTCGGATCGCGCCTAACTGGCCTCCGAGGATGAAATAGCGAGACAAAGAGGGAGAGGGCCTGAATGAACAAGGGCGGAGTGAATATGGATTTCTGAGTCAAGAGGACAGGTCTTTTAATGTCCTTATCAATGAGACGGATAGGCTTGATCTTGTTTTTCTTCTTTCAGTGGATAGTCGGACTCAGAAATCTAGGAATGAATGACCTTCTCATTGACCATTCTTTGAATGAATGAATTGAGAATGAATGAGAGAATTCAGGATAACGGGAGTTTGAAAGATCCAGACATCAAACCTACTTCAAGATTGCATTCTCACTGAACTTCTTTCTTTGATTATTTTGATCATACTGACTCTTTCTTCTTTATACCCGAAAACTAGGAGCAAGAAGAGTTCGCGCTGAATTAAACTACCACGGACCGGGAAAGCATTCGCGCCTTCTTTCTTACTGGTCGCTTCCCAATTCACTCTCCCTCATTAACGAGAATCAATAGAATGAACTCACTCACAAAGCATGAAAGAAAAGATTCCCAATTCACTCATTCAAGAAAGAGAGAAAAAGATGCGATTCCTTGTTCATATTCAATTCAGTAATAGAAGAAGAAGTTGGAGAACGAGATAGAAGAAAGAAAAGATGTCAGAAGATAGAATAAGGAAGAAAAATCAGACAAGAAGATATCAGTCTCAGAATCCGTTGATATAATCAGGCTTTCTCCTAACAGTCTTCTCTCGCCGAAGCTTTTTCTGACTGGGGTACAGTGGCTCGACTTTATTATCGTCTTCTGATGTATCCTTCTTTATCCTCCTTCCTTTGATTCTTGTTCACTCAGAGTTCTTGATCTTAGAGTCAGATCGGTGCCTTGAGGGAATGCTAATTGAATACAGATTCGGCTTAGTAAGCCTTTCCTCGTTCGCTCTCCTCGTACCTTGACATCTTCCTATGATTGGTTATGCTCGCAGCTACGCCCCTTCCTCTTGACTCAGTGGTCGCCTTGTCTTAGACTTTGATACTGAGTTTACTAGTTTCATAGGTCAGTTCTCCGGTTAGCGGGAGCTCTTCCCTCCCCTGACCTGATTATTCCAAGAATCAAAAGGGCTGTCTTTCTTCTTGTTTTCGTACTTCTGCAACGGCCGGAACATCTCATTCAGTTTCCGGAACTTCAAGATGGATGCTTCTGACGGGTATTGGTAGAGCAGCTCTTCCTCTTTCTCACTCTGATTCTACCGCGTAGTGGTTATTCCGATACTAGTCTTATTCATCCAGCTAGGTGATAGCTTCTAACCTCTGCAGTCTCTCTATTCTAACCTCTCGCTTTAGGTCTCTCTATTCACACCTTCCCGCTCCGCTTCTTTGCAGGTTTCATACGGATGCAATCTTTTCCGAGTCAAATAGTCATGATTCTCAGCACCTTGAGGACCTCTGAGATCTGAGGCTTCCGACCCGACCGGGTCTTCTTTCTGAATGAACTTTAGGGTCCCATCTTTCAATACCGAGAAAAAAGAAATATCTAGTAACCGCTCGACAGAAAATATGGTAGTAAATAAGGGTCCCAGGTGACGGGTTAGTGGAATTCATTCCTTGCACTCCTTAAAATAGTGGAATGAATGAGTCCTTCGGACCCCTCTCCTTAAAGAAATTCACATCCATAAATCAAGCCTAGCGAAGCGATTCTTCTTTCGTATTTCTTTCTTTGAGGTTTAGAAGAAGACTCCCAGAAAGCCAGATCCATTGAGGCCTTAAACTACCACGGACCGGATTACTAGTGTCAGGTTTTCGATTATCGGAAGATGAAATGGAAGTCCATTTTAGTTCCATAAAGGAGTCCGGAGGACGAGTCAAAGCCATGAAAAAGGCTGAGGGCCCAGCCCTACGGAGAGTAGGCCTACCACATCTATTGCCCTGATCAGGGGCATTCTTCTTCAGCATAAAAAGCGAGGTGCCGTAGACCTTTTTCACCAAGACATTGCTCCCGGGGAAATCCATTTAGGTTAGGAAGGATCCCAAGATCGGGCTTTTTGAGCGAGTACCTGCATTCATATGCTTGCTTTCCTGCTGCTCGAGAAGAAGCCCTTGCCGGGTTAAGAAAGGAAAGCCTGAGCCTATCTCTCTCAATCGCTTGAGTTGGTAAGGGCATTGGCTATCCGTCCACAAATCATCTTTTGAAGTAGGTAAATTCCACGGCCAGATCTTCCATCCTTTCTTTCAATATATGCTCATCTGCCCTGGTTAGCTCGGTAGAGCGGGAGGCGAAATCCCTCTCTCTTTTAGATATAGAGTAGGTGGCTAGGCAATTCTGACTCGTGTAGTGAGAAAAACCTTCTTCATGGCTGAATTTCTTTGAGTTCAATTACGACAATTTAGAAAGGGTCCAGTCCGAAGGACTATCCATATTAACCTGTGGGAGGGACTCACAGCGCATGAAGATGCGAGGAATATCAGCGATGGAGCTACTAGTGGACTTTCTAGGAAAAGAGAGGAAGCCAAAGGAGTAGACTGCGCTCAGAAAAATCAAGCAATTAAACTACACGGACCGGTTTTTATTCCACTTTTTCTCGATGGCTGATTTCACTCCGTAATTCAGGTCAAAACTGCAAGATCGGCTTCTTTCTTCATAATCTCCCTCTTTCTTAATTCTGATTTTCACAAGTTTTTTTCTTTTTCTCAAATTCAGCCCTCCGAAGTAAGGCGGAATAAAGATGCTCCGAAGGAGGTTCAAAGAATATTGACAATGAATTCATGGACCTACTACATCCTCTCTCATTTCCTTACACATGTGGATTGTAGAAAGAACCTCTCCTTCTTATAAGGAGTTCCTTCGCACCTCATATCGAGCTCATACCCAAGGACGCGGATCTGCCTTTGATTGGTCGATCCCCCTATCGTCACACCGGAAATTCCCCCATTAAGTCAGAGGTCCCGAAAAAGAGGCCAAAGTAGGGACCAAGAGCGAACGAACTATTGTCCGTGAGTCGCAGTCGGTTCAGTTGTAGTTAGTTCTTTTTCTCTTCATTCCACCACCCCTACATCAAAGACATTTGACCTAGCAAATCGAAATGGTATGGGCAGGGCGCGCGGTGAGGGTACTTCAATCACTTTCTCAACCTTGTCTTGTTAAGGAGACAGATTCCTTGCTAAAGCGGGACCCAGTTGAAGCTCGTAATAGCACAAGAATCAGTTTGCCTAGGGTAGAAGGAGAATCAAAGACAAAAGTAGTCTTAGCCCCATCAATCACTCTTTTTCTATGGAGGCAAAGACCAGGCTTCTCCACGGGCTCTTTCTTTCTCCCTGTTCTCCTATCTCTATTGCCCAAGCAGCAGATAGAAAAAGGCATAATCAAAGGCTATAGAGCCCAAGCCGACTGTCCCGTCAGACGAATGCGGTTCTTTCATCTCTTTCGGAATGAACTCGACCAGTAGCATAAGGCTGTTGACGCGGAGTTCTTTCCGTAGTTGTGGGCAGGTTCCTCTTTCGGATGAGAAATCCATCATTGGTATGCTCGATCTGGCCTCTCGTCAGGCCTATTTATTGACTTTTAGATTCAGTCGTTTTAGTCTCTTTGGTTACGTGCAAACTCCGGTTAAGACTTCCAACTTCCAGGCGAAACCCTCATTCAAAGGAGTCAAAGCAAGGTCGAAGAAAGCAGCTATCGATCGGCCGGACGGACATAGGCTAGGCCCGCTGAGTTGGCTCTACATCCGTCTCACTCGGCTTCAAAGGGATCCGTCCCAGCAGTCGTAGTTGAGGGCTCTGTTGCCGCTCTTCTTCTTTCAGCAAAATCAGTAGTTCTGGCTTTGGGAGATCGAACCCCCACCTCTTTCGGATGAGACCTTCTTCTTCAATTGGTATGCTCTTTCATGCGATCTGGCCTCTCGTTCAGGCCTTTCTCTATTCTTTGACTTTGACATGTCCAATACGCG
>NW_026124621.1:0-17500 GCF_025177605.1 Cucumis melo | reverse complement strand
ATATCACCCAGTTAGAGTTAGACTCTTCACTCTCACTCTCCCCCTGAAGATGGCTAACGGGAAAGAAAGGGACGATCTTCGAGAAAGGTAACATCCATGGAGACAAAGTCTTTACGGGAAGACGGGTGAAAGCATTTATAGCCTCCTTGATGCAGAGGGTAACCAACAAAAACACATGCCTGAGCCCGAGGAGTCAACTTAGATGGGTTAGGGGCCATGGTTATGAACATAGGCTGTGCACCCGAATACCCGAAGAGGAAGATCAGAGATGAGGCGGGTAGAGGGATATGACTCTTTAAGACACTCTAAGGGGGTCTGGAGATGTAGGACACGAGAAGGCATTCGGTTGATAAGATGGGCTGCAGTGAGAACAGCATCGCCCCAGAGATAGGAAGGAAGGGAAGTAGACAACATAAGAGAAGGAGCGACTTCCAAAAGGTGACGGTTTTAGCGCTCGGCTACTCCATTTTGTTGGGGGGTGTAGGCGCAAGAACTTTGGTGGACAATGCCTTTGGAAGACTCAAACTCATTGAGGGTGTGGTTTTGGAACTCTCGACCATTGTCACTCCGCAAAATAGCAATCTTTGTATTTCACTGCCTTTCGGAGGTCTTATAGAAGTCCCGGAAGACAGAGGTGACCTCAGATTTGTCGGAGACAAGAAAGACCCAGGTAAGACGGGTATGGTCATCAATAAAGGTTACGAACCACCGTTTTCCAGATGAGGTTGTTATCTTGGATGGTCCCCAGACATCACTATGAACAAGAATGAAAGGGTGGGTTGGTTTGTATGGTTGTGAAGGAAAAGAAACCCGATCTTCTTTGGCCCGAATACATACATCACAAGCCCACGTAGCGGTAGACACATCAATTTGAGAGAAGTCAATGAACAAGGGCTTGAATATATTGGAAATTAGGGTGGCCTAAACGAAAATGCCACAACATACAGTCTTGTTCAGAAGTAGTCAAATAGGAAGATCAAAGACTAGTCCTAGAAATGCTACTAGAAGAGGTATCGTCATCAAGGAGGTAGAGTCCCCTACTATGCCGGGCAGTGCCAATCATCTTCCCCGAGCTCAAGTCCTGAAAAGAGACAGAATCCGGTAAGAATATTGCTTTGCAGTTTCACTCATGAGTCATCTTGCTTATAGAAAGCAAATTATAAGAAAGTCTGGGCACATGCAAAACATTATGTAAGGAGAGCCCTGCACAGGGAGAAATCTTCCCCTTTCCAGCAATGGGGGCCAAGGAGCCATCTGCAATTCTAATTCTTTCGTTGCCAGCACAAGGAAGATCAGACCCAGATCAAGAGTTCAGAGGACCCGTCCTTCTTAGTTCAGTGATTGAATCTACCATATGAACTTCCGCTCCGTGGCTTTCTTTCTTTGTGTCGAACTTCTTTCATCTCCTAGGCTTGAATGAATCAGATTTCGGGTTGGCGCCATAGCAGCTACGAAGCAGTAGGAGTTAGAGACAAGATAAGGATGCCTTGGTCGAAGCTATAACTCTTCATGAAGAATGGTGGGGTCGGCTCAGTTGTAGACGTCGCTTGATAAGAACTGGGACAAGGAAAGAATCTCCTAAAAGAGAAAAGTCAAAGAGTTCTTCCCGAACAAATTGACTGACCGGGACGGAACAAGCTCTTTCAAAGGAATCCTCCTTTTCCAGAGGCAGTTCGTACTCAGCCATGAAATCCATATTCACTCCGCCCCGTGGGAAGAAAGCGCGGTAACCGACCGGAGTGCTTCGAAGAAAGTCGACCGTTGAGGGATCAGTGTCCCACCCAGCCAAATAGGGTTGTGCGGAGGTATAAAAAGGGAAAGTGGGCCCAGCCCAGGTGAGATCTACGAGACCTTGGAGAGGAAATAACTCGACAAGGAGAGGGAATTAAACTACCACGGACCGGTTATCAGGCTAATATCAGGATAGGAGTGATATCAGGAGAGAGAAGGTACTCGTAGTTTCAGATATAGGTGAGAAGGGAGAGAGATGAACTGGGTGCAGATCGAACGAGTTCTCCAAAAAGCCTAACTGATCCGTTAATAACCTTGCTAGATTCTCCCAAGATTCAAACTACTGGTTTGATTACTTCAAGACACTAAAGAGTAGGGAAAGAGAAAGCCTAGGGGTCGGGTCCAGCCATTCGGGAAATGAGTCGGATATTGGGGGTCAGCCCTTTCCAATCTCTTCGCCTTTAGTTTAGCTCGAGCCGGGCCACCCGCCCGCCCAACCGCTACGATTTTGATGATTTCAAGAAAGAAAGCACTACGCGGGCTCATTCGAGCGGAACCTTGTAGTCCCATGAAGAGAGGAAAGAATGAAGACAGCCCTTCTCATTTAATAGAGTGCAAGTTCATTCATTCCATTTGCCCCGTATTTCAGGCTGACCCTTGTAAACACATATGTAATGGTCAAAGACGGAGCTCGAGCTGGGAAGGATCCATATCCATTTCTCAGTCATTTCGCCACCCAAGAATTGAACTCGGCCGATCTTTCTTTCTGTCCTATCCGGGTAAGCCGGATCAACCTACCGCTACGTGGGCTGGCCGGTGAGGTACCCTATGGAGACGGCTTCTCTTCTTGTATTTGTACGAGACAGATGTCTTAAGCAAATTCATCTCATCAAAGAGATCAATGAACAAGGGCACTTTCATTATCTTATGAGATCTTCTTCTTTCTTTCGCGAAGTCACTATCTGATTATGAGTTTCGCCCTCTTCTTTCTTGAGCAGTTTCGATCAGAAGCTCTTAGAGGTTAGGAAGGCTCAAAGAATTTGACTGAAATTATATAGCTTTTCTTGAGAAACCCCTGACAACGGATGAAGCTTATGAACCTCTTATGAAAGAATCTTGAGCACTTTCGCGGGGCGAAGGAAAGGGACGAAGGCCCGATACGAGCGGCTAAGCAGGGAGTCCGCCATCTTGCTCTTGCCTGCTCTCTTTCATTCGTGACCGCGGAGTGGGAAAGTGGAAAATCTTTGTACTGAATTGCGGAGTTGATCCCCGTTTGAAGTTAGGCTTTTAGCCGACGAGTGAATAAGGATTCTCGAAACTCAGCCACTGCTGCACAGCTACTTCAGAAAGATGACTCGGCATTACTACTTCAGATTCCGAAACCGATTGAAGGACGGATCTTTCTACTTCAAGCCACTTCCGACCACCCTGCGCTCCGGACCCGCTACGTGGGATAATAAGCTTTGTCGAGCTCAATCTATCCCGTCTCGAGCTAAAGTTCATGGAAGTCGAGTTCTATCCGATGATGCTGGAGCTAAATTACCCTTTTTCAGGAAAGAGCAGACTGACTAGTTCTGAAAGAGGAAGACTGACTTCTCCTTCTACCGGCACAGGTAGAACCACCGCGGAGTGGGCGTAAACAGCCACTGGGTCTCACATTCCTGCCTGCTGTGGAGCAAGAAGGGTGAAAGAGAGCCCGTAACCTGGTCTTTGCCTCCAATTTCCCCTTTATTTAGAATTATAAGAGGTCTAGATGCGAAGGCTCGACTGAAAGGAGTCCAAGATTCAAGCTGAAAGGAGAGGGGCGAAGCGAAGCGACTGTGAAGGAGCCCTGAAAATTAGGACGAAGGACTCATGAAATTCCAAAAGCTGTCGCTTTCCATTCCACTAAATATTCCATATTCATTTCCTTGGACTAAAAACAAAGGTCCAGATTAGCTTAATTAAAGAGGTCTCATTGAGAAGGAAATCTAGGAATGAATGTGTTAAGCAAATGAGCAGAGATCCTTTTTGCCTTTCAAACTTCGCAACTCCTCTCCTTATCAGTCGAGCCTCGGCTTTTTTCCTGATACTTCTAAATGTGACTTTTTCGAATCTTTCTATATAACGAAAATAGACTGCAAAATCAGGCATTTGACTTTCAAATTCTTTGAACCTCTCTTTATCCGGACCAGAAACTAGAACTATAATCAAACTATGTGAATTTCTTTGATAGGCTTTCTTCTTTCATTGCCTTTTCCCGTCCGAAGGACCAAGCTTTTTTGACCTTTTTTTTGTGACTTTTTCGAATCTTTCTATTTAACGAAAATAGAGAAATTTTTACATCTTTTTCATGAAAAGTTGCTACAAAGTGGTTTGCTCTCCTTATCAGTCGAGCCCTAGCAAATTCTGAATTTTCGCTAAGGATTACAAGGTCGTTGATTACAAAAATTCATAGGTTTCATTCTCAATTCATTCATTCAATGAACAAGTCAATGAAGAAGGTCATTCATTCAAGGATTTCTGAGTCCGACTATCCACTGAAAGAAGAAAAACAAGATCAAGCCTGTCCTCCGTAGTTTCATCTAGTTCCATCTTTCAATTAATGGTTCTGATAATCGTCGGGCTCCTGATAATATTATAATACAGTCCTTTCGCTTTCTTTATGAAATTCCTTGTGAATTGACTCCTTATCAGTCGACTTTCTTCGAAGGGCCCCGTGGGAGTCGAGTTCTTCCCTGAACCTCCGGACGGGTCCTCCAGACCTCAAAGATCCTAACTACGGGCTCAAAGAAAGAATTTGAGAAAGAAGCCTTGGAAGAGATTTGTCTCATTCCCGAACATGACGCTACTTATCCAGCAACGAGACCGCTGAAAGACAAAGAGAAAGGACTCGTCCGCTCCGTGGGTTGGATTGCATCTTCCTTCCTAACCGCCTCAATGAACAAGGGTCAAAGAATTATCGATTCAGAAGTCGAATGAAAGAATCAACTCTCAAATTCTTCAAATCGTCGGGCTCCTCTCCTTCCTAACCTCAGTCGAGTACCTTCGCTCCTCTCCTTATCAGTCGAGTACCTTCGCTCCTCTCCTTCCTAACCTCAGTCGAGTACCTTCGCTCCTCTCCTATATTGAAAACTACGAGTACCTTCGCTCTGAACCTTCCTAACCTCAGTCGAGTGGCTTCGCTCCTCTCCTATATTGAAAACTACGAGTACCTTCGCTCTGAACCTTCCTAACCTCAGTCGAGTGGCTTCGCTCCTCTCCTATATTTTTTTCTACGAGTACCTTCGCTCCTGAAAATAGTTCAGGGATCAGGACTTCGCTTTCTCTTTATGAAATGAGCTTTGATCTCTTTCTTTTTGATTGAGGGCTTTGACCCTTCGCTTTCTATTCTTTTCACCCTTGAACTCCTTCCGCTCAACTTGAGAGTTTCCTTATCAAATCAAAACCTATACAATCGGGCATATGCCTTCCACCCCTTTCAGCCTCAGAGGTAATATTCACTGATTCTAGCTGTTCTCAACCTGCATCATGGGTTTCCGGAGTGGGAAATCGTACATTTCCAGCCCAAAAGACCGGTTTTTAGGAAGATGATCACGGTCCCCCTTTCTAGATGATAAAGGCATAGTCGTAGACCCAAGACTAACTTCCCCGTCCGAGGAGGATGACTTTGAACTTGTTCCGTCCTTGAGTACCTTTATCTCTTCCTGGTGGAGTTGCTGGGCAAAGGGAGACTTCCTTCCCCGCTGCTATTTAATGGAACCTCCCCAGTGGGATGAGTTTGGAGCAATGAAAGTGCCCACTCCATCTAATTGCAGGATGTTAGCGCCGGTGGGGTGGGGTTGGTTGGCTTCTCCTGAAATTACCCGAATAGGAGGCTTCTGCTCATTCAGCATTTGACCACGTAGTGGGAAATCTCAGATGGGGAACCGAAAACACACCTTTTCTTTCATCTCGCCTATGCCCCAAACCGCAGAATGGGCTTTTTCACATTTGACCGCCCCGTGGGAGCGGATGGGTGGGTGGTTCATATTCTCATGAAAAGGAGAGAAGGGAATCAGTCTATCTTAGGATCCTAATTCATTAGGTTATCCTAGTTGGACAAGTTCATGGTGAAAGACCAGTCTCGGCAAGGGAAAGAGTCTGATTCTGATCAAGGGTAGTCGGCTAACTCTAAGAAGCAGCTATCACAAAGCGAACCATAGGCGCTCGGTCGGAAGGGGGAAGCATGGCCCAGTTTCAAAGGAAAAGGATCGAACCGCGTAGTGGGGATCTCAGCAGCTTTGGAATGAGTAACTTCACTCACGATTAAGCTTCAACCGCGGACATTCCCCAGTGGATAGTCGGACTCATATAACAATGTATCAAAGTCAGAAGACTATAAAGGAGAGGAACCTACTAAAAGGGCTTAAAGGAAAGGGAAGGATGAAAGGTTTGAAGTTCAAGGAAGAAAAAGGTATAAGGAAGACGAAGGAGACAAGACTCCTAACCTCTGATTTATGGGAGCCTTCGGAGCCTACTAAGACGGAGAAAGCCTATCCTAGATCAGAGAACCTACTATTTGGAAGAAAGAGGAGAGGATAAAGGAAGACTCTGAAGAAAGAGAAAGCCTATGGCTCGCGTAGTAGGACGGAGAAGGAAACTTCAGTAAAGAAGCTCCGCGGCATCAAAAAAGAATATGATCCTCTTTCTAGTACGTAGAAGGGTTTATATTCAAGCTCTAATTAAGCTAGGACGGACCGGGAACTCTGATTCTTCTTATTATCTTGTTTTTGATTCCTTGAAATTCAAGAACTTCTTCTCGCAAATTCTTTCCGCCTCTCCTATATCTGAAACTACGAGTACCTTCGCACCTGAATTTATCTACGAGTCCCAAATTCACTAATGAAACTAATCTGGACCTTGATTTTTCATTTCAAATTGACAATAGAGGCATCAGTCTCAGTTTCCAATCTTGCTAGTAGTCCTAGTCCTAAAAGGGGGAAAGCTATCACAAAGAGCAGCTCAACAGATAGGGTAACTGAAATCGGAAAGATAGTAGCCTCATCCCTTGTGGAAGAGGGAGCATAAGATCACATAAAAAGGGGGCAAAGGAAGCAGCTCTTTCATTCTCAGTTGCTACAGAAGCCTTTGCTTTTCTCAAATTCTTTGAGCCTCCGCTACTTTCATCTTATATATTCCCACGGAGCGGTAGGGTAGTTGGAAGATTTATTGGCATTAGTCAACCGGGAATTTGTCCTCCTCGTATTTCTCTATCGACCAAAGAAAGAGAAATAGAAGGTGCCCAATCTAATGCCCTAGTCTATGTAGTAGCTGCCACCTTTGAGATTGGTAAACTACAAGAAAGACCATCCAGGATTCAGTGCCATCTGGGATCCCACGTAGCGGTTGAGTACGACCCACTTTGTGAGTCTTGCAGACGAACGAACTCTTCAACGGGGTTGACTTTGAAGAAGAAATCTCAATACAAGGTTTAGCGGGTTCTTCATCCTTTCCTTTTTTATGTGCCCTCCCTAAAAGCTAGCTTGGGAGGGGCGGAGCTGGCAGAGCCACCAGCGGCGAAGGGATGGAGGTGGGTAAGATCAAGAAATTCCTTTGTTCATACGTGCCGTAGGTAAATTCAATCCAATCCAGGTTCGTATGATGAGGAAGGGGAGGTAAAGAAGCTGGCTAAGAAGATTGGCTAATTGGCCAATCCGTTCCCAGTGACCCATCTAATTTCTTCGATCCAGTGCAGAAAGAAGCGAGTGAGCGGCAACCAATATCGGACCTGGCGAATATCTGTCTCTCAATCCCGGGATGAATGAAAGGAGGGGAGAAGCTTCTAACCTCTCCTTCCTTTCTTCACTCTGACTTTCTTTGATTTCATCGGTAAAGAAAGTTCTAACCTGCTGCTGCGCTTCACTCTGAGTCTTCCCTTTATTTCATCCACTCCTTCGGTCTAGTCCGAGTAGAGGAATTGGTCGACTTAGCGATCAAAGAATTCTTAGAGGGAGGCGGCCCCCACTAGAGATTGACGAATGGACGATTGAGAAAAGGAAGAGCAGCCCCCCATAACGCAATTTTGAAGTCGGCCCAATGGAAGAACCACAATAAAAGAAAGAAGGACAGAGCGCACAATTTCCATTAGTAGATATTCTTGAAGCTTGCTCATTCGGATTACCCCAAGTCAAATAGGGTCGATAGGGGTCTGAGTCAGCGTGAGGAGAAAGATCCTCTCTTTTTGGGGAAAGGGAATGAGAAGGAGAATGAGCGAAGGAAGTAGCCAATGAAAAGGTGGTTGCGGATGCAGAAGTTTCTTGCCTGTTTAGCGGAATGAACTGAACTGAACTTGCGTCAGTGGCTACCTCGGCAGAAGATCAGCCTGAGCCCGTTGAGGAAAGAGGAAGAGTTGTGGTGTGGAAGCTCTTGATCTTCTTTTTTTTCTCTTCTTTCTTATCAAGGAGAAAAGAAGAAAGCCATGAGTCTAATATAATCCCAGTCCGTTGAAGAGGAAGTACGAGAAGCAGGGGAAGAAAGTAGCTCCCGTCAGAAAGGGGCGAGGTCTCAGGAACCGGCAGCAAGGTCAGACGAAGAGGAAGGAAGGGCAGTTTCCCTTTCATCCGTCTCGGCAAGAGTACGAAAGGCAGGATCTCTTTCAGGAGTTCGTATTCCAGGTCAAATAAGAATGAGCGAAGCAGCTCTTCGACGTAAAAAGAAAGAAAGAAATTTCTATCTCGAAAGGGTGAGAAAGACAGATTCCATTCGATCTCATTAACGAGAAAAGCAACCCCTCTTGATTCCACCTTTTCTCTTATCTATATCGACTTCCATGAACTTTAGACCTTCAAAAAGGGGATTATGTTCTTACGGATGAAAGACCCATTCAATCCCCCATTTCCCCGTCACTCGCTCGAGCAGGCTAGGTTGATTATCAGTGGAATTCTCCCTTTCTTCTTTTCTCCTTTTGTAAGCCGCGAGTAGGAAAAAAAGCCTAATTCCCAGTCTCTTTTCATTTTCGATGTCGGGTCAATTCATATATATATCAGATGGAAATATATAAAAAGGGGAATCAATGAACAAGGGGAAAGAAGAGAGATCACTCTACCATGGTCGAGTTCGGGATTGAATGATGTACGGAGTGAGTGGGGTTAAGGAATATATATTCCAGGTTCACTTTATTCGCAAATTCTTTGCGCCTTTCTTTTTCATATAAAAGAAGGAAGGAACTACTACTTCAACAGCAGATTCAGTCGCTACGCTCCGCTCCTCTTGAGTCGTCGTCTGGACCCCGTAGCTAGGAGAAAAGAATTTGCGAAAGGTCCGGAGTAGCTTAATTCGTCGTCTGGACCCGAGCAAAGAATTTGCGAAAACGTATTCCACTAAAATACCCGAGCTTCGGAATATGGATAAAAATCAGTCAAGAGGAGCAAAGAATTTGATGTTATTCCACAGGTCCGAAGGACAGATGAATATGGATATAAATCAGTCAAGAGGACGGGGTAGATTTCAGACTACGACTGTAGGTCTTCAAACTCCACGAATGAAAGACGTTCGGAGCTTGATTTATTCTTTCGTCTGAGGATCAAAGAATATTGAGAGGGCAGTTTTCTGAGCAACCCAAGAGAAGGAAAGAAAAAGGTTCCGGATCAGAGGAAGAGTTGAGACAAAGGGTAACTACACAACTAGCATTTTGACCGATATTTCTCAATATTCTATATTCCGTCGGACTTCTTTATATCCATGTAGGCGAAGGACTTGTTAATGGAACTGATTTTCAGAGGAAAGGTTCAGGATCCTTTGACCGCATTTTTGGATTGGGGAGTAATTAAAGACTTGCTTCTTTGTCTCTTGAATGAATCCATTTCTTCCCACTACGCGGTAAAGTCAAATGAGAAGTTTCATTGCAATTCAGAAGAGGGTCAAATCCCTTTCAATAAAGAAAGAGCTCAAAGAATATTGACGAGGTCCAGATGAGTATGAATAGCTATATACTTGGAAGGGTGGAGGAATTTCTCAAGTCAACGGCTCTCTTCCGAAAGAATGATTTACCGCTCCCCTCCTACGGACTCAGAAAGAAGAAATTTCATGGACTCAATTGAGCCTGGACCTTTGTTTTTGACCACTCAAACTCGTTCATAGATTGAAGGCAGTCGGACTTTTCTACCTTTCAAACTCCCAGAAAGGTTCAAAGAATATTTCACTCTTCTTGGATAGGCGAACCTTCCAAACCTACTAAAAAGATTCAAGCCTACCGTCGCCTTTGTTCATTGATTGCGCTCCTTACTCTTAAGTCGCTTCGCTTCGCGCCTTTCCGTAGGTTTCGGAGAAGGAAACTGAAGCAAAGAAGCTCCGCGGCATCTCACATCTCAAAGAATGATCGAAGGGGACTGATCAGTCGCCCTTAGCTTAATACCGGAAGAGAGGTAACTGAATAAGAAAAAGAAGAAAGCGCATTGAATGAATAAGAACTCCATCTCTCTCTCTTTCTGTTCAGAAAGAAAGGGGTCAATTAAGGTCAAGGAAAGGTCGGCCGAGTTCAATTCTTGGGTCCCCAGGACTAGAAAGAGTCTGATGTTCTGATGGTCTTCTTCGAGAACTTGTTGATGAGACAAGCCCTATTGGTAAATACACCACATCCTATACATCAGTAAGGAGAAAATTGAAATCAAGATTCACCACTGGAAGGCCTTCTAAAACCTTCTGCCAGGAGACGAGAAATCCTAGCAACGAATTTTCCACGTGCGGTCCGGTCCCCTCGAAGAAAGAAATTCAACTACCACGGACCGGTTCTTGCTTCAGTTGCGCTTCTTCGATTCGTCGAATTCAAGATTCAAGATTCAAGAGAATGAGATTTTTTTCATTTCTTTCTTCTGAAAAATACTAATCGATAGGGAAGTGCTACAAGATCTATCTCGTACATTGGAACCGGAACCTAGGCTTGACTTCTAAACCTACTAACAACAAGAAAAGCAAGCTTCTATTTTGCTTCTATTTTGATGGATCTGAGTATGGAAGATTTCCAAGTTCAATCCCTTGTAGAATAAGAAGCTTTCGTATTTTCATGCATGGACCACTGAGAATGAACTGAGAATTGCACATGGAAGACTAACGGCAACTCTCCAAGTCCGGATGTTTCCCAGCGGAGACGGATTTCAGTCTGACCTCTGGCCCTATGGTCAAGCTGCTGATAACCTTTCTGGTCTAAGCTGCATGGGCGCTGCTTCATACCGTCCAAAAGCGGACTCCTCCCCCGAATGAGACTCGGCCGAAAGCCTATTGAGCCCCTTGTTCATTGAGGCCGAAAGGGCTAGTTCTCTTTTCCTCTATGGTCAAGCATGGATTCAAAGAAGAGATCATACGATCTCCGAAAGATAGAGATCAGCGGATCCAGTCTGCCTTTCTCTTCTCTCGCTTTATTTATTATTTAGCTCGACTCTCCTTGTTCATTCAGGCTCCTAATAAGGGATAAGGACTTCGCTTTCATTCAAGTCCTAACCTTTGTATCAGTCGAGTTATTTCATTGAATAATAATCGTCGGGCTCCTCTCCTTATCAGTCGAGTACCTTCGCTCCTCTCCTTATCAGTCGAGTACCTTCGCTCCTCTCCTTATCAGTCGAGTACCTTCGCTCCTCTCCTTATCAGTCGAGTACCTTCGCTCCTCTCCTTATCAGTCGAGTACCTTCGCTCCTCTCCTTATCAGTCGAGTACCTTCGCTCCTCTCCTTCCTAACCTCAGTCGAGCCGCTTTCGCTCCTTCGCACCTTGAAGATGAATATGGATTTCAGACTCATCTGGAGTAGCTTAACTTCGGACCGAGAAAAGATCTTTTTTGACTGATTTTGACATATGTTTTTTTCTTCTTTTTCTTAGCGAAAATGAACAAAAAGCTAGGTTTTGGGTATGGCTGGCAGCAACTTTTCATTCAAAATCTTGAATTTTCTCTATTATCGTTAAATATCAAGATGAGAAAAAGGACCATTTTGCAAGAAAAAAGACGGGAAAACGCAATGAAAGAATCAAGCCTATCAAAGAAATGAACATTGTTTGATTCTAGTTTGACTTTGTGGTCCGGATAAAGAGAGGTTCAAAGAATTTTCAAGTCAAATGCCTGATTTTGAACTCAATTATCGTGAAATAGAAAGATGAGAAAAAGTCCTATAAAAAAGGGTCAAAAAAAGCTTGGTCCTTCGGACGGGAAAAGGCAATGAAAGAAGAAAGCCTAGAAAAGAAATGAACAGACTTTGATGAGAGTTTGACTTTCTGGTCCGTAGGTTAATATGGATAGTCCTCCGGATAAATCCTCCGGACAGGGATCTTGTCTTGCAAAATCTGAGTTTAGAGACTTTGAATTACTAACGATAATAGTCCTTTTTTTACATCTTTTTCATGACTGCCTTATGAATCAGTCCTCCGGACCAGTCTCGCCCTAGCATTTGATGAATTTGAGCTAAGAAACTACTTATTAATAATGAGATCAATGGCTGAGTTATATCAGAAAATTGAAAGAACCGATTCGGTTTGAATAGTCAAGTCAATTTCATATGGATAAGTCCTTCGGACCGACATTCAAAGGCGAACTTTCAGTCGCTTCTCAAATTCTTTTGAGCGTCCTCCAGACCTCTTTGATCCTAACTACGGGTCACCTGGACCCTTGTTTATCCACTAAAAAGAGAGGAGGTGCAGTTATCAATCTCATCGCTTACCAACATGTCTAAGCGGGACCAAGGCCCACAAAGAAGAGAGTAGGAATTCGTTGCTAGTAGGGTCGACCCTAGGCAAAATCTGATCTTTTCTTAAGGGGACTCTACTAAGCTAAGGAGGACTCTTTCCGACCCCTATTGTACTTGTACGAGCAGCTGCCGACCGAGTGATGCTCCGATTTCTCTTATTGCTTGAGGCTAGGGTCTGGTCTGGGTCTTTGATCAGTCTGATTCTGAAATACTGGTATACCCCCATAACGAGTCAGAATACCTATCCAGAGTCAACTAAGTCAGAAAGGGCACGGTCTGAAGCCGACCCCACATCAGGTTCAGGGGAAGGGGCTTGATTTTTTCTTCTCTCTTTCCGAGCGAGGAGTTGAGGACCGACTTAATAGAAGCAACTCCACAACAGGCCTTGTCAGAATACCAGTTTCATAGGCTTTCCAACCATCGTGGAAATCTTCGCTTTTGGAATGAAGATGGATCGGTCGAGGAATTCGGTTCGGCAGTTGGACAGGAAGTTGCAGTCTTTGTGGTCCTCCCTTGAATCTCTTTCATCCGTACGATTAAGCTTGGGCACGACGAGAAAGATCGGAAGACCTTCGTTATATCTCATTTATGAGAAAATAACTCAATCAAAGATTCCAGATAGAATCCCATAATCCCATGAAATAAGGAAATAGGCCCTGTCTCAGTCCCGCGGAGTGGGGGTTGGATTCCTTCTTTCTTGGAAAGTCTGCTTACTTCTGAATTCAGTCTTTCATGATTGATGAAAGGGGATCCCATTTACCGCACGTAAAATAGAGGCAAATAACCTAGGCTTGATCTTTCCGACTAGTCTCTTCCTTTACAATAAATGAGTATTTGACCTAACAAAGACAAATAAATGCATCAATTAGGCTTGATTTGAGTAGCGATCCCAAGAATGGAAGAAAGAAGAGCCACTTCTTATGGCTAGAAAGATGGGGCAAGGAAGGTGAGCGCAGTAACTAAGATCGGAGATAAACAAAGCACGCTATACTCGGTGGCTCCATAGAAGGACAGAGAGTGCAAACAAGATCTACCCTTCGGGGGGTGGTGAACTAGAGGGAGCCCTCGCTCTGACATCCCTTTTCCAGCTTGGGTGGGTGGAGTTAGAAAGGGACCATCATCCCGAACGAGAAGGCCGGACAGAAGGACCGAACTTGAACTGAAAAAGGCAGAGAATGAAGTAGCGAGACCGGTCCGGAGGACTCCCAGAAAGTAGTTGTCCCAGTTTCGGATGCGGAGCAAGTCACCCCTTGTTCATTCAGGCCCTTGTTCCGGGTTTGAGCTCTTGCTTTTCTTGCTGGTCTTGAATATCATGATCTGAGTTCGTCGGCCTCTATCAAGGCCGATTGATCGTCATCCTTTTATTTACAGAAATCCGCCTAGTTTCGACCAGGAAATTGAGTGAAAAGAAAGGCCTCAGGCCTTGGGAAAGAGATCTCCCTATCGCTCGACAGACACGATAGGAGGAAGGGCGAAGCAGCAGCTCGACCAATAGCTTTCGTTCTTTCTGAGGCCTAAGACCCTGGCGCTCACTCTCTATTTTCATATCACTGAATCACTGAGAAATAAATAATAGAGTCTTTTCTAGTGGGGTGGCATGGAGCTCTTTTTCTTTCTTTCGGGAGTTTGAACACACTTGTCTACTTTCAATCCGTATGATCAGTTTCCCAGGTCCGGAGGCTCGACTGAAAGGAGAGCGAGACTGAATCAATGAACAAAGGTTTCAGGCTGTCCGCTACGCTGGAGCTACGGAGAAAGAAATGAACCAGGATCAAAGTCAGATTTTTTTGTATGATTGGGCCTGGTAGAACCTAGTGAACCGGGCGTACTACTTCCCAACCTTCTGTGTGAACATGCTTTGCTAATAATCTATTTCAAATCAAAGCTATTTTCTTCATTGAATTTTGAAATTGATACTCGCGGCTAGTAATTCAGGAGAAAATCAGAGGAATGAATAGGCGGTCTTTTCACTGACATCTCCCAAAGCGGGCTTGTACCATGTCTCCCGAACAATCTCAGTACATATGGCGCAAGACGATTTCACATATCGAGGTCGGAATGGGATCGGGTGTTTTCACGTCGATCGCTAGTGCCCGCTTTGGGAGATGAATGAAGAAGAAGGATGAGTTTCATTACGAATCTGCGAATTCACTCATTAACGATAATGAAAGAATCAGCAAAAAGAAATGTGGAAAATTCTCATTTGATTTGAAATAGATTATTAGCAAAGCATTTTTACGGAGTGGGAAGGAAGACAGTGCTGCCTTTCCTTTCATAAGGCATGGAAAAGGCTCTGCGCCTACGTCACCAGTGGAAGCAACCCCTATCTTGCTTGCCCCTTTCCCCTTCTTATAATAATAAGGTCAGCATTCAAGCCCAGCAAGAAGAGGCCCCTTAAGATAGCTTCTTCTCTCATTCGAAAAGCAAGCTTTCGCGCAGCTTAAGCTGACTTACTAAGACAAGGTAGGCTTGGGCTCGAAAGCAAGAAGCAAGCTGCAACTTGCGCGGAAAACCTATTTCCCATTCCGATCCGAAATCATTCTTCTTGCTTTACTCAAGATCTCATACTTTCTTCTGCTTTGAGTACGTACTCTGACTCTGATTCAATGGAAGAACTTCTCATGACTATCCGGGAAGGAAAGCAGCTACTACCCGTCTCTCCTATTCTCCTGATCTAGAAACTTAGACTTTCCCCTTAGCAGCCCTAGCTTCTTCAACGGATCCACCGACAGCGAGAAAAAGGGGAAAAAGAAAGAATCAATGAACAAAGAATATTGGCCTTCGAAAGACAGGAGCAAGTCAAAGTAGTTGACGGCTGTCCGCTACGCGGAGCTACGCTTCCGCTCCTGATCCTGAGAAAGACAGGCGCAAAGAATAGATTATGCTGAAGGCGCAAAGAGCCCAGGCTCAATGCAATTTGAGCTTTAACCGCTACGCTTCCGCGTAGGAGAAAGAAAGGATAGGATAAAAGGAAAGTAGTTGACGGCTGTGTCCGCTACGCTCCGCTCCGCAGGTGCAAAGTTCTAATGGATAGTCCTCCGGACTGGAAGATTTCCGCTTGATTTTTGACCGAGCACAAAGTCAAAAGTACAAAGACCCCAAATCAAGGTCCGCTCCGCTACGCTGAAAAAGGTGCAAAGAATATTGCGAGGTTCAAAGAAGATTTCAAGGTCGAAGCCGGGCGAAAACAAAGGTTGAAAAGAAGATTTCCGCTTTCTTTCGTAGCTGGAAAACGTAGGCTCCGCAGGAGAAAACAGGAGAAAAGAAAGTCGCATATTGAATTGCGCCTCCGGACTGGAAAGATTTCCGCTTGATTTCGTAGCTACGCGTAGCTGAAAGAAAGTGCTTTAACCGCTACGCTACGCTCCGCTTCCGCTACTCCGTTCTAATGGCGCAAAGAATATTGCGAGGCGCAAAGAAGATTGCGGGCTGAAGGAGGTGCAAAGAATATTGCCCTGTAGTTGACGGCTGTTCGCTACGCTAGGCTGAAAATCCCCACTCGCGGGAGAAGGCACCGCTCCGCTACGCTACGCTGGAAAAGAGAAAAGAAAGGTGTCCGGTGTCCGCTACGCTGGGCTGGAAAACAAAGGGCGAAGCCACCGTACCAAAACCAAAAGTATTCAGGGCGAAGCCACCGAAACAACGCCTAGGGAAAGTGAGGGGCAAAGAATGATCGAAGAAGTCAGTCAGCAAGGCTATATGGTTCATAGTCCGGAGGACGGGGCAAAGAATTTGAGAACCTAGGGAAAGTGAAGGGCGAAGCCACCGTACCAAAACCAAAAGTATGAAGGCGAAGCACACCGAACTTATATGAAAAACAAAGGGCGAAGCCAGGGCGCAGCCACCAAATCATATGAAAAAGAAAGGGCGAAAAGAAAGTCGCATATTTCATTGCGCCTCCGGACTGGAAGATTTCCGCTTTCTTTTTCCGCTACGCTACGCTGAAAGAAAGTGCTTTAAACCGCTACGCTACGCTCCGCTTCCGGTCCGTGGTAGTTTCATTCCCGTCCTTCGGACCTGTCTTATGGCGCCTGGACCAAAGGTTAATATGGATAGTCCTACGGATAAATCCTCCGGACGGATAAATAATCAATGAACAAAGGTTTAAGGCTGTCCGCTACGCTACGCTACGCTTCCGCTCCTGAGAAAGACAGGCGCAAAGAATAGATTATGCTGATTAATATGGATAGTCCGAAGGACGGAGAAAGACAGGCTCAAAGAATATTGAGCTTTAACCGCTACGCTACGCTGGAGCTCCGGATAAATAAAGGCTCAAAGAAAGGTGCAAAGAATATTGCGAGATTCCGCTCCTCCGTTCTAATGGCGCAAAGAATAGATTATGCTGAAGGCGCAAAGAGCCCAGGCTCAATGCAATTTGAGCTTTAACCGCTACGCTGAAAAAGGGAAAAAGAAGAAAAAGAAAGAATCAATGAACAAAGGAATTAAACTACCACGGACGAGAAAGAAAGGAGTGAAATAAAGGAGAAAGTAGTTCAATACAGGAGGTGGTCCGGAGAAAGAAAGGTGCAAAGAATATTGCGATTCCGCGATTAATATTAATATGGATAGTCCGAAGGACGGAGAAAGAAAGGTGCAAAGAATATTGCGATTTCGAGTTTACAAATTAGGAGAAAGTGCTCATTAAGGATAATGAAAGAATAATTATGATGTTCATTGTACTCCTTCATTGATTTGGAGATTTTTGACGGAGTTCAATCCCAGAAAATGCAAGGGCTCGACTGATAAGGAGAGCAAACCACTTTGTAGCAACTTTTCATGAAAAAGATGTAAAAAAACGACTATTATCGGTCCGAAGGTTATGAAATAACGAGAAAAAAAACAAAGAAATTCATGAATTTCGAATTCAACCTATGAATTTTTGTAATCAACGACCTTGTTAGCGAAAATGAACAATTTGCTAGGGCTCGACTGATAAGGAGAGCAAACCACTTTGTAGCAACTTTTCATGAAAAAGATGTAAAAATTTCTCTATTTTCGTTAAATAGAAAGATGAGAAAAAGTCAGATGACGAAGGAAAAAAGACGGGGAAAACGCAATGAAAGAATCAAGCCTAGAAAA
>NW_026124620.1:17500-20000 GCF_025177605.1 Cucumis melo | reverse complement strand
GGAACAATATCACCATTTTTGTTCAATAAGATACCAAAGTGGATGATTGACTCATTCCATACTAGAAATAATCGCAGGAAATCCTTTGATAACACGGATTCCTATTTCTCAATGATATCCCACGATCAAGACAATTGGCTAAATCCCGTGAAACCATTTCATAGAAGTTCATTGATATCTTCTTTTTATAAAGCAACTCGACTTCGATTCTTGAATAATCCACATCACTTCTGCTTCTATTGTAACAAAAGATTCCCTTTTTATGTGGATTATGTGGAAAAGGCCCGTATCAATAATTATGATTTTACGTATGGACAATTCCTCAATATCTTGTTCATTCGCAACAAAATATTTTCTTTGTGCGGCGGTAAAAAAAAAACATGCTTTTTTGGAGAGAGATACTATTTCACCAATCGAGTCACAGGTATCTAACATATTCATACCTAACGATTTTCCACAAAGTGGTGACGAAAGGTATAACTTGTACAAATCTTTCCATTTTCCAATTCGATCCGATCCATTCGTTCGTCGAGCTATTTACTCGATCGCAGACATTTCTGGAACACCTCTAACAGAGGGACAAATAGTCAATTTTGAAAGAACTTATTGTCAACCTCTTTCAGATATGAATCTATCTGATTCAGAGGGGAAGAACTTGCATCAGTATCTCAATTTCAATTCAAACATGGGTTTGATTCACACTCCATGTTCTGAGAAATATTTACCATCCGAAAAGAGGAAAAAACGGAGTCTTTGTCTAAAGAAATGCCTTGAGAAAGGGCAGATGTATAGAACCTTTCAACGAGATAGTGCTTTTTCAACTCTCTCAAAATGGAATCTATTCCAAACATATATGCCATGGTTCCTTACTTCGACAGGGTACAAATATCTAAATTTGCTATTTTTAGATACTTTTTCAGACCTATTGCCGATACTAAGTAGCATCCAAAAATTTGTATACATTTTTCATGATATATATGATCCATGCATAATATCATGGCGAATTCTTCAGAGAAAATTGTGTCTTCTACAATGGAATCTGATAAGTGAGATTTCGAGTAAGTGTTTACCTAATCTTCTTCTGTCCGAAGAAATGATTCATCGAAATAATGAGTCACCATCGATATCGACACATCTGAGATGGCCAAATGTTCGGGAGTTCCTCTATTCAATCCTTTTCCTTCTTCTTATTGCTGTATATCTCGTTCGTACACATCTTCTCTTTGTTTCTCGAGCCTATAGTGAGTTACAGACAGAGTTCGAAAAGGTCAAATCTTTGATGATTCCATCATACATGATTGAGTTGCGAAAACTTCTGGATAGGTATCCCAGGAATTCTTTCTGGTTAAAGAATCTCTTTCTAGTTGCTCTGGAACAATTAGGAGATTCTCTAGAAGAAATATGGGGTTCTGCTTCTGGTGGCAACATGCTATGGGGTGGCGGTCCCGCTTATGGGGTCAAATCAATACGTTCGAAGAAGAAAGATTGGAATATCAATCTCATCGATCTCATAAGTATCATACCAAATCCCATCAATCGAATCGCTTTTTCGAGAAATACGAGACATCTAAGTCATACAAGTAAAGAGATATATTCATTGATAAGAAAAAATGTGAACGGTGATTGGATTGATGAGAAAATCCAATCCTGGGTCTCGAACAGTGATTCGATTGATGATAAAGAAAGAGAATTCTTGATTCAGTTCTCCACCTTAACGACAGAAAAAAGGATTGATCAAATTCTATTGAGTCTGACTCATAGTGATCATTTATCAAAGAATGACTCTGGTTATCAAATGATTGAACAACCGGGAGTAATTTACTTACGATACTTAGTTGACATTCATAAAAAGTATCTAATGAATTATGAGTTCAATACATCCTGTTTAGCAGAAAGACGGACATTCCTTGCTCATTATCAGACAATCACTTATTCACAAAACCTCGTGTGGGGCTAATAGTTTTCATTTCCCATCTCATGGAAAACCCTTTTCGCTCCGCTTATTAGCCCTCCCCCCCTCTAGGGGTATTTTAGTGATAGGTTCTATAGGAACTGGACGATCCTATTTGGTCAAATACCTAGCGACAAACTCCTATCTTCCTTTCGTTACAGTATTTCTGAACAAGTTGCTGGATAAGAAGCCTAAGGGTTTTCTTATTGATGATAGTGACGATATTGATGATAGTGACGATATTGATGATAGTGGCGATATTGATGATAGTGACGATATCGACCGTGACCTTGATACGGAGCTGGAGCTTCTAACTATGATGAATGCGCTAACTAAGGATATGATGCTGGAAATAGACCGATTTTATATCACCCTTCAATTCGAATTAGCAAAAGCAATGTCTCCTTGCATAATATGGATTCCAAACATTCATAATCTGTATGTGACTGAGTCGAATTACTTATCCCTTGGTCTATTAGTGAACTATCTCTCCAGGGATTTTGAAAGATGTTCCACTACAAATATTCTTGTTATTGCTTCGACCCATAT
>NW_026124619.1:0-29789 GCF_025177605.1 Cucumis melo | reverse complement strand
GGGACCGCTTTTTACCCCAGGACGAGAAAACTGAGTCCGGGGCATTCCCGCTCGCGTTTTCTTGGGACGAGCACCGGAAGTCCTCGAGCTCAGCCCGTTTCCTTCGCTGCAAGTGCATTTCCAGTGGTTTCTGACACCGGACGAGCGTTCGCCACTCGTTGGAAGCTTCGGCCATCTTTTGGACCGTTTTGGGTCGCACCACAGTTCTCCCTCCAACGAGCTCGCTTCCCGACCTATACCTCCGGAAAACGTGTCAGGGAGCATGCCAGGAGTGTGGGTTGAAGTCCTCGGAGCACGAGACCCGAAGATCGAAAGACTTATGACCAATACGGAGCAAAGGGAAGAAACCGTCGGGGGACCGCTTTTTACCCCAGGACGAGAAAACTGAGTCCGGGGCATTCCCGCTCGCGTTTTCTTGGGACGAGCACCGGAAGTCCTCGAGCTCAGCCCGTTTCCTTCGCTGCAAGTGCATTTCCAGTGGTTTCTGACACCGGACGAGCGTTCGCCACTCGTTGGAAGCTTCGGCCATCTTTTGGACCGTTTTGAGTCGCACCACAGTTCTCCCTCCAACGAGCTCGCTTCCCGACCTATACCTCCGGAAAACGTGTCAGGGAGCATGCCAGGAGTGTGGGTTGAAGTCCTCGGAGCACGAGACCCGAAGATCGAAAGACTTATGACCAATACGGAGCAAAGGGAAGAAACCGTCGGGGGACCGCTTTTTACCCCAGGACGAGAAAACTGAGTCCGGGGCATTCCCGCTCGCGTTTTCTTGGGACGAGCACCGGAAGTCCTCGAGCTCAGCCCGTTTCCTTCGCTGCAACTGCATTTCATGTGGTTTCTGACACCGGACGAGCGTTCGCCACTCGTTGGAAGCTTCGGCCATCTTTTGGACCGTTTTGGGTCGCACCACAGTTCTCCCTCCAACGAGCTCGCTTCCCGACCTATACCTCCGGAAAACGTGTCAGGGAGCATGCCAGGAGTGTGGGTTGAAGTCCTCGGAGCACGAGACCCGAAGATCGAAAGACTTATGACCAATACGGAGCAAAGGGAAGAAACCGTCGGGGGACCGCTTTTTACCCCAGGACGAGAAAACTGAGTCCGTGGCATTCCCGCTCGCGTTTTCTTGGGACGAGCACCGGAAGTCCTCGAGCTCAGCCCGTTTCCTTCGCTGCAAGTGCATTTCCAGTGGTTTCTGACACCGGACGAGCGTTCGCCACTCGTTGGAAGCTTCGGCCATCTTTTGGACCGTTTTGGGTCGCACCACAGTTCTCCCTCCAACGAGCTCGCTTCCCGACCTATACCTCCGGAAAACGTGTCAGGGAGCATGCCAGGAGTGTGGGTTGAAGTCCTCGGAGCACGAGACCCGAAGATCGAAAGACTTATGACCAATACGGAGCAAAGGGAAGAAACCGTCGGGGGACCGCTTTTTACCCCAGGACGAGAAAACTGAGTCCGGGGCATTCCCGCTCGCGTTTTCTTGGGACGAGCACCGGAATACTCGAGCTCAGCCCGTTTCCTTCGCTGCAAGTGCATTTCCAGTGGTTTCTGACACCGGACGAGCGTTCGCCACTCGTTGGAAGCTTCGGCCATCTTTTGGACCGTTTTGGGTCGCACCACAGTTCTCCCTCCAACGAGCTCGCTTCCCGACCTATACCTCCGGAAAACGTGTCAGGGAGCATGCCAGGAGTGTGGGTTGAAGTCCTCGGAGCACGAGACCCGAAGATCGAAAGACTTATGACCAATACGGAGCAAAGGGAAGAAACCGTCGGGGGACCGCTTTTTACCCCAGGACGAGAAAACTGAGTCCGGGGCATTCCCGCTCGCGTTTTCTTGGGACGAGCACCGGAAGTCCTCGAGCTCAGCCCGTTTCCTTCGCTGCAAGTGCATTTCCAGTGGTTTCTGACACCGGACGAGCGTTCGCCACTCGTTGGAATCTTCGGCCATCTTTTGGACCGTTTTGGGTCGCACCACAGTTCTCCCTCCAACGAGCTCGCTTCCCGACCTATACCTCCGGAAAACGTGTCAGGGAGCATGCCAGGAGTGTGGGTTGAAGTCCTCGGAGCACGAGACCCGAAGATCGAAAGACTTATGACCAATACGGAGCAAAGGGAAGAAACCGTCGGGGGACCGCTTTTTACCCCAGGACGAGAAAACTGAGTCCGGGGCATTCCCGCTCGCGTTTTCTTGGGACGAGCACCGGAAGTCCTCGAGCTCAGCCCGTTTCCTTCGCTGCAAGTGCATCTCAAGTGGTTTCTGACACCGGACGAGCGTTCGCCACTCGTTGGAAGCTTCGGCCATCTTTTGGACCGTTTTGGGTCGCACCACAGTTCTCCCTCCAACGAGCTCGCTTCCCGACCTATACCTCCGGAAAACGTGTCAGGGAGCATGCCAGGAGTGTGGGTTGAAGTCCTCGGAGCACGAGACCCGAAGATCGAAAGACTTATGACCAATAAGGAGCAAAGGGAAGAAACCGTCGGGGGACCGCTTTTTACCCCAGGACGAGAAAACTGAGTCCGGGGCATTCCCGCTCGCGTTTTCTTGGGACGAGCACCGGAAGTCCTCGAGCTCAGCCCGTTTCCTTCGCTGCAAGTGCATTTCCAGTGGTTTCTGACACCGGACGAGCGTTCGCCACTCGTTGGAAGCTTCGGCCATCTTTTGGACCGTTTTGGGTCGCACCACAGTTCTCCCTCCAACGAGCTCGCTTCCCGACCTATACCTCCGGAAAACGTGTCAGGGAGCATGCCAGGAGTGTGGGTTGAAGTCCTCGGAGCACGAGACCCGAAGATCGAAAGACTTATGACCAATAAGGAGCAAAGGGAAGAAACCGTCGGGGGACCGCTTTTTACCCCAGGACGAGAAAACTGAGTCCGGGGCATTCCCGCTCGCGTTTTCTTGGGACGAGCACCGGAAGTCCTCGAGCTCAGCCCGTTTCCTTCGCTGCAAGTGCATTTCCAGTGGTTTCTGACACCGGACGAGCGTTCGCCACTCGTTGGAAGCTTCGGCCATCTTTTGGACCGTTTTGGGTCGCACCACAGTTCTCCCTCCAACGAGCTCGCTTCCCGACCTATACCTCCGGAAAACGTGTCAGGGAGCATGCCAGGAGTGTGGGTTGAAGTCCTCGGAGCACGAGACCCGAAGATCGAAAGACTTATGACCAATACGGAGCAAAGGGAAGAAACCGTCGGGGGACCGCTTTTTACCCCAGGACGAGAAAACTGAGTCCGGGGCATTCCCGCTCGCGTTTTCTTGGGACGAGCACCGGAAGTCCTCGAGCTCAGCCTGTTTCCTTCGCTGCAAGTGCATTTCCAGTGGTTTCTGACACCGGACGAGCGTTCGCCACTCGTTGGAAGCTTCGGCCATCTTTTGGACCGTTTTGGGTCGCACCACAGTTCTCCCTCCAACGAGCTCGCTTCCCGACCTATACCTCCGGAAAACGTGTCAGGGAGCATGCCAGGAGTGTGGGTTGAAGTCCTCGGAACACGAGACCCGAAGATCGAAAGACTTATGACCAATACGGAGCAAAGGGAAGAAACCGTCGGGGGACCGCTTTTTACCCCAGGACGAGAAAACTGAGTCCGGGGCATTCCCGCTCGCGTTTTCTTGGGACGAGCACCGGTAGTCCTCGAGCTCAGCCCGTTTCCTTCGCTGCAAGTGCATTTCCAGTGGTTTCTGACACCGGACGAGCGTTCGCCACTCGTTGGAAGCTTCGGCCATCTTTTGGACCGTTTTGGGTCGCACCACAGTTCTCCCTCCAACGAGCTCGCTTTCCGACCTATACCTCCGGAAAACGTGTCAGGGAGCATGCCAGGAGTGTGGGTTGAAGTCCTCGGAGCACGAGACCCGAAGATCGAAAGACTTATGACCAATACGGAGCAAAGGGAAGAAACCGTCGGGGGACCGCTTTTTACCCCAGGACGAGAAAACTGAGTCCGGGGCATTCCCGCTCGCGTTTTCTTGGGACGAGCACCGGAAGTCCTCGAGCTCAGCCCGTTTCCTTCGCTGCAAGTGCATTTCCAGTGGTTTCTGACACCGGACGAGCGTTCGCCACTCGTTGGAAGCTTCGGCCATCTTTTGGACCGTTTTGGGTCGCACCACAGTTCTCCCTCCAATGAGCTCGCTTCCCGACCTATACCTCCGGAAAACGTGTCAGGGAGCATGCCAGGAGTGTGGGTTGAAGTCCTCGGAACACGAGACCCGAAGATCGAAAGACTTATGACCAATACGGAGCAAAGGGAAGAAACCGTCAGGGGACCGCTTTTTACCCCAGGACGAGAAAACTGAGTCCGGGGCATTCCCGCTCGCGTTTTCTTGGTACGAGCACCGGTAGTCCTCGAGCTCAGCCCGTTTCCTTCGCTGCAAGTGCATTTCCAGTGGTTTCTGACACCGGACGAGCGTTCGCCACTCGTTGGAAGCTTCGGCCATCTTTTGGACCGTTTTGGGTCGCACCACAGTTCTCCCTCCAACGAGCTCGCTTTCCGACCTATACCTCCGGAAAACGTGTCAGGGAGCATGCCAGGAGTGTGGGTTGAAGTCCTCGGAGCACGAGACCCGAAGATCGAAAGACTTATGACCAATACGGAGCAAAGGGAAGAAACCGTCGGGGGACCGCTTTTTACCCCAGGACGAGAAAACTGAGTTCGGGGCATTCCCGCTCGCGTTTTCTTGGGACGAGCACCGGAAGTCCTCGAGCTCAGCCCGTTTCCTTCGCTGCAAGTGCATTTCCAGTGGTTTCTGACACCGGACGAGCGTTCGCCACTCGTTGGAAGCTTCGGCCATCTTTTGGACCGTTTTGGGTCGCACCACAGTTCTCCCTCCAATGAGCTCGCTTCCCGACCTATACCTCCGGAAAACGTGTCAGGGAGCATGGCAGGAGTGTGGGTTGAAGTCCTCGGAACACGAGACCCGAAGATCGAAAGACTTATGACCAATACGGAGCAAAGGGAAGAAACCGTCAGGGGACCGCTTTTTACCCCAGGACGAGAAAACTGAGTCCGGGGCATTCCCGCTCGCGTTTTCTTGGGACGAGCACCGGTAGTCCTCGAGCTCAGCCCGTTTCCTTCGCTGCAAGTGCATTTCCAGTGGTTTCTGACACCGGACGAGCGTTCGCCACTCGTTGGAAGCTTCGGCCATCTTTTGGACCGTTTTGGGTCGCACCACAGTTCTCCCTCCAACGAGCTCGCTTCCCGACCTATACCTCCGGAAAACGTGTCAGGGAGCATGCCAGGAGTGTGGGTTGAAGTCCTCGGAGCACGAGACCCGAAGATCGAAAGACTTATGACCAATACGGAGCAAAGGGAAGAAACCGTCGGGGGACCGCTTTTTACCCCAGGATGAGAAAACTGAGTCCGGGGCATTCCCGCTCGCGTTTTCTTGGGACGAGCACCGGAAGTCCTCGAGCTCAGCCCGTTTCCTTCGCTGCAAGTGCATTTCCAGTGGTTTCCGACACCGGACGAGCGTTCGCCACTCGTTGGAAGCTTCGGCCATCTTTTGGACCGTTTTGGGTCGCACCACAGTTCTCCCTCCAACGAGCTCGCTTCCCGACCTATACCTCCGGAAAACGTGTCAGGGAGCATGCCAGGAGTGTGGGTTGAAGTCCTCGGAGCACGAGACCCGAAGATCGAAAGACTTATGACCAATACGGAGCAAAGGGAACAAACCGTCGGGGGACCGCTTTTTACCCCAGGACGAGAAAACTGAGTCCGGGGCATTCCCGCTCGCGTTTTCTTGGGACGAGCACCGGAAGTCCTCGAGCTCAGCCCGTTTCCTTCGCTGCAAGTGCATTTCCAGTGGTTTCCGACACCGGACGAGCGTTCGCCACTCGTTGGAAGCTTCGGCCATCTTTTGGACCGTTTTGGGTCGCACCACAGTTCTCCCTCCAACGAGCTCGCTTCCCGACCTATACCTCCGGAAAACGTGTCAGGGAGCATGCCAGGAGTGTGGGTTGAAGTCCTCGGAGCACGAGACCCGAAGATCGAAAGACTTATGACCAATACGGAGCAAAGGGAAGAAACCGTCGGGGGACCGCTTTTTACCCCAGGACGAGAAAACTGAGTCCGGGGCATTCCCGCTCGCGTTTTCTTGGGACGAGCACCGGAAGTCCTCGAGCTCAGCCCGTTTCCTTCGCTGCAAGTGCATTTCCAGTGGTTTCGGACACCGGACGAGCGTTCGCCACTCGTTGGAAGCTTCGGCCATCTTTTGGACCGTTTTGGGTCGCACCACAGTTCTCCCTCCAACGAGCTCGCTTCCCGACCTATACCTCCGGAAAACGTGTCAGGGAGCATGCCAGGAGTGTGGGTTGAAGTCCTCGGAGCACGAGACCCGAAGATCGAAAGACTTATGACCAATACGGAGCAAAGGGAAGAAACCGTCGGGGGACCGCTTTTTACCCCAGGACGAGAAAACTGAGTCCGGGGCATTCCCGCTCGCGTTTTCTTGGGACGAGCACCGGAAGTCCTCGAGCTCAGCCCGTTTCCTTCGCTGCAAGTGCATTTCCAGTGGTTTCTGACACCGGACGAGCGTTCGCCACTCGTTGGAAGCTTCGGCCATCTTTTGGACCGTTTTGGGTCGCACCACAGTTCTCCCTCCAACGAGCTCGCTTCCCGACCTATACCTCCGGAAAACGTGTCAGGGAGCATGCCAGGAGTGTGGGTTGAAGTCCTCGGAGCACGAGACCCGAAGATCGAAAGACTTATGACCAATACGGAGCAAAGGGAAGAAACCGTCGGGGGACCGCTTTTTACCCCAGGATGAGAAAACTGAGTCCGGGGCATTCCCGCTCGCGTTTTCTTGGGACGAGCACCGGAAGTCCTCGAGCTCAGCCCGTTTCCTTCGCTGCAAGTGCATTTCCAGTGGTTTCCGACACCGGACGAGCGTTCGCCACTCGTTGGAAGCTTCGGCCATCTTTTGGACCGTTTTGGGTCGCACCACAGTTCTCCCTCCAACGAGCTCGCTTCCCGACCTATACCTCCGGAAAACGTGTCAGGGAGCATGCCAGGAGTGTGGGTTGAAGTCCTCGGAGCACGAGACCCGAAGATCGAAAGACTTATGACCAATACGGAGCAAAGGGAACAAACCGTCGGGGGACCGCTTTTTACCCCAGGACGAGAAAACTGAGTCCGGGGCATTCCCGCTCGCGTTTTCTTGGGACGAGCACCGGAAGTCCTCGAGCTCAGCCCGTTTCCTTCGCTGCAAGTGCATTTCCAGTGGTTTCCGACACCGGACGAGCGTTCGCCACTCGTTGGAAGCTTCGGCCATCTTTTGGACCGTTTTGGGTCGCACCACAGTTCTCCCTCCAACGAGCTCGCTTCCCGACCTATACCTCCGGAAAACGTGTCAGGGAGCATGCCAGGAGTGTGGGTTGAAGTCCTCGGAGCACGAGACCCGAAGATCGAAAGACTTATGACCAATACGGAGCAAAGGGAAGAAACCGTCGGGGGACCGCTTTTTACCCCAGGACGAGAAAACTGAGTCCGGGGCATTCCCGCTCGCGTTTTCTTGGGACGAGCACCGGAAGTCCTCGAGCTCAGCCCGTTTCCTTCGCTGCAAGTGCATTTCCAGTGGTTTCTGACACCGGACGAGCGTTCGCCACTCGTTGGAAGCTTCGGCCATCTTTTGGACCGTTTTGGGTCGCACCACAGTTCTCCCTCCAACGAGCTCGCTTCCCGACCTATACCTCCGGAAAACGTGTCAGGGAGCATGCCAGGAGTGTGGGTTGAAGTCCTCGGAGCACGAGACCCGAAGATCGAAAGACTTATGACCAATACGGAGCAAAGGGAAGAAACCGTCGGGGGACCGCTTTTTACCCCAGGACGAGAAAACTGAGTCCGGGGCATTCCCGCTCGCGTTTTCTTGGGACGAGCACCGGAAGTCCTCGAGCTCAGCCCGTTTCCTTCGCTGCAAGTGCATTTCCAGTGGTTTCTGACACCGGACGAGCGTTCGCCACTCGTTGGAAGCTTCGGCCATCTTTTGGACCGTTTTGGGTCGCACCACAGTTCTCCCTCCAACGAGCTCGCTTCCCGAGCTATACCTCCGGAAAACGTGTCAGGGAGCATGCCAGGAGTGTGGGTTGAAGTCCTCGGTGCACGAGACCCGAAGATCGAAAGACTTATGACCAATACGGAGCAAAGGGAAGAAACCGTCGGGGGACCGCTTTTTACCCCAGGACGAGAAAACTGAGTCCGGGGCATTCCCGCTCGCGTTTTCTTGGGACGAGCACCGGAAGTCCTCGAGCTCAGCCCGTTTCCTTCGCTGCAAGTGCATTTCCAGTGGTTTCTGACACCGGACGAGCGTTCGCCACTCGTTGGAAGCTTCGGCCATCTTTTGGACCGTTTTGGGTCGCACCACAGTTCTCCCTCCAACGAGCTCGCTTCCCGACCTATACCTCCGGAAAACGTGTCAGGGAGCATGCCAGGAGTGTGGGTTGAAGTCCTCGGAGCACGAGACCCGAAGATCGAAAGACTTATGACCAATACGGAGCAAAGGGAAGAAACCGTCGGGGGACCGCTTTTTACCCCAGGATGAGAAAACTGAGTCCGGGGCATTCCCGCTCGCGTTTTCTTGGGACGAGCACCGGAAGTCCTCGAGCTCAGCCCGTTTCCTTCGCTGCAAGTGCATTTCCAGTGGTTTCCGACACCGGACGAGCGTTCGCCACTCGTTGGAAGCTTCGGCCATCTTTTGGACCGTTTTGGGTCGCACCACAGTTCTCCCTCCAACGAGCTCGCTTCCCGACCTATACCTCCGGAAAACGTGTCAGGGAGCATGCCAGGAGTGTGGGTTGAAGTCCTCGGAGCACGAGACCCGAAGATCGAAAGACTTATGACCAATACGGAGCAAAGGGAACAAACCGTCGGGGGACCGCTTTTTACCCCAGGACGAGAAAACTGAGTCCGGGGCATTCCCGCTCGCGTTTTCTTGGGACGAGCACCGGAAGTCCTCGAGCTCAGCCCGTTTCCTTCGCTGCAAGTGCATTTCCAGTGGTTTCCGACACCGGACGAGCGTTCGCCACTCGTTGGAAGCTTCGGCCATCTTTTGGACCGTTTTGGGTCGCACCACAGTTCTCCCTCCAACGAGCTCGCTTCCCGACCTATACCTCCGGAAAACGTGTCAGGGAGCATGCCAGGAGTGTGGGTTGAAGTCCTCGGAGCACGAGACCCGAAGATCGAAAGACTTATGACCAATACGGAGCAAAGGGAAGAAACCGTCGGGGGACCGCTTTTTACCCCAGGACGAGAAAACTGAGTCCGGGGCATTCCCGCTCGCGTTTTCTTGGGACGAGCACCGGAAGTCCTCGAGCTCAGCCCGTTTCCTTCGCTGCAAGTGCATTTCCAGTGGTTTCTGACACCGGACGAGCGTTCGCCACTCGTTGGAAGCTTCGGCCATCTTTTGGACCGTTTTGGGTCGCACCACAGTTCTCCCTCCAACGAGCTCGCTTCCCGACCTATACCTCCGGAAAACGTGTCAGGGAGCATGCCAGGAGTGTGGGTTGAAGTCCTCGGAGCACGAGACCCGAAGATCGAAAGACTTATGACCAATACGGAGCAAAGGGAAGAAACCGTCGGGGGACCGCTTTTTACCCCAGGACGAGAAAACTGAGTCCGGGGCATTCCCGCTCGCGTTTTCTTGGGACGAGCACCGGAAGTCCTCGAGCTCAGCCCGTTTCCTTCGCTGCAAGTGCATTTCCAGTGGTTTCTGACACCGGACGAGCGTTCGCCACTCGTTGGAAGCTTCGGCCATCTTTTGGACCGTTTTGGGTCGCACCACAGTTCTCCCTCCAACGAGCTCGCTTCCCGAGCTATACCTCCGGAAAACGTGTCAGGGAGCATGCCAGGAGTGTGGGTTGAAGTCCTCGGTGCACGAGACCCGAAGATCGAAAGACTTATGACCAATACGGAGCAAAGGGAAGAAACCGTCGGGGGACCGCTTTTTACCCCAGGACGAGAAAACTGAGTCCGGGGCATTCCCGCTCGCGTTTTCTTGGGACGAGCACCGGAAGTCCTCGAGCTCAGCCCGTTTCCTTCGCTGCAAGTGCATTTCCAGTGGTTTCGGACACCGGACGAGCGTTCGCCACTCGTTGGAAGCTTCGGCCATCTTTTGGACCGTTTTGGGTCGCACCACAGTTCTCCCTCCAACGAGCTCGCTTCCCGACCTATACCTCCGGAAAACGTGTCAGGGAGCATGCCAGGAGTGTGGGTTGAAGTCCTCGGAGCACGAGACCCGAAGATCGAAAGACTTATGACCAATACGGAGCAAAGGGAAGAAACCGTCGGGGGACCGCTTTTTACCCCAGGACGAGAAAACTGAGTCCGGGGCATTCCCGCTCGCGTTTTCTTGGGACGAGCACCGGAAGTCCTCGAGCTCAGCCCGTTTCCTTCGCTGCAAGTGCATTTCCAGTGGTTTCTGACACCGGACGAGCGTTCGCCACTCGTTGGAAGCTTCGGCCATCTTTTGGACCGTTTTGGGTCGCACCACAGTTCTCCCTCCAACGAGCTCGCTTCCCGAGCTATACCTCCGGAAAACGTGTCAGGGAGCATGCCAGGAGTGTGGGTTGAAGTCCTCGGTGCACGAGACCCGAAGATCGAAAGACTTATGACCAATACGGAGCAAAGGGAAGAAACCGTCGGGGGACCGCTTTTTACCCCAGGACGAGAAAACTGAGTCCGGGGCATTCCCGCTCGCGTTTTCTTGGGACGAGCACCGGAAGTCCTCGAGCTCAGCCCGTTTCCTTCGCTGCAAGTGCATTTCCAGTGGTTTCGGACACCGGACGAGCGTTCGCCACTCGTTGGAAGCTTCGGCCATCTTTTGGACCGTTTTGGGTCGCACCACAGTTCTCCCTCCAACGAGCTCGCTTCCCGACCTATACCTCCGGAAAACGTGTCAGGGAGCATGCCAGGAGTGTGGGTTGAAGTCCTCGGAGCACGAGACCCGAAGATCGAAAGACTTATGACCAATACGGAGCAAAGGGAAGAAACCGTCGGGGGACCGCTTTTTACCCCAGGACGAGAAAACTGAGTCCGGGGCATTCCCGCTCGCGTTTTCTTGGGACGAGCACCGGAAGTCCTCGAGCTCAGCCCGTTTCCTTCGCTGCAAGTGCATTTCCAGTGGTTTCCGACACCGGACGAGCGTTCGCCACTCGTTGGAAGCTTCGGCCATCTTTTGGACCGTTTTGGGTCGCACCACAGTTCTCCCTCCAACGAGCTCGCTTCCCGACCTATACCTCCGGAAAACGTGTCAGGGAGCATGCCAGGAGTGTGGGTTGAAGTCCTCGGAGCACGAGACCCGAAGATCGAAAGACTTATGACCAATACGGAGCAAAGGGAAGAAACCGTCGGGGGACCGCTTTTTACCCCAGGACGAGAAAACTGAGTCCGGGGCCTTCCCGCTTGCGTTTTCTTGGGACGAGCACCGGAAGTCCTCGATCTCAGCCCGTTTCCTTCGCTGCAAGTGCATTTCCAGTGGTTTCTGACACCGGACGAGCGTTCGCCACTCGTTGGAAGCTTCGGCCATCTTTTGGACCGTTTTGGGTCGCACCACAGTTCTCCCTCCAACGAGCTCGCTTCCCGACCTATACCTCCGGAAAACGTGTCAGGGAGCATGCCAGGAGTGTGGGTTGAAGTCCTCGGAGCACGAGACCCGAAGATCGAAAGACTTATGACATATACGGAGCAAAGGGAAGAAACCGTCGGGGGACCGCTTTTTACCCCAGGACGAGAAAACTGAGTCCGGGGCATTCCCGCTCGCGTTTTCTTGGGACGAGCACCGGAAGTCCTCGAGCTCAGCCCGTTTCCTTCGCTGCAAGTGCATTTCCAGTGGTTTCCGACACCGGACGAGCGTTCGCCACTCGTTGGAAGCTTCGGCCATCTTTTGGACCGTTTTGGGTCGCACCACAGTTCTCCCTCCAACGAGCTCGCTTCCCGACCTATACCTCCGGAAAACGTGTCAGGGAGCATGCCAGGAGTGTGGGTTGAAGTCCTCGGAGCACGAGACCCGAAGATCGAAAGACTTATGACCAATACGGAGCAAAGGGAAGAAACCGTCGGGGGACCGCTTTTTACCCCAGGACGAGAAAACTGAGTCCGGGGCTTTCCCGCTTGCGTTTTCTTGGGACGAGCACCGGAAGTCCTCGATCTCAGCCCGTTTCCTTCGCTGCAAGTGCATTTCCAGTGGTTTCTGACACCGGACGAGCGTTCGCCACTCGTTGGAAGCTTCGGCCATCTTTTGGACCGTTTTGGGTCGCACCACAGTTCTCCCTCCAACGAGCTCGCTTCCCGACCTATACCTCCGGAAAACGTGTCAGGGAGCATGCCAGGAGTGTGGGTTGAAGTCCTCGGAGCACGAGACCCGAAGATCGAAAGACTTATGACCAATACGGAGCAAAGGGAAGAAACCGTCGGGGGACCGCTTTTTACCCCAGGACGAGAAAACTGAGTCCGGGGCATTCCCGCTCGCGTTTTCTTGGGACGAGCACCGGAAGTCCTCGAGCTCAGCCCGTTTCCTTCGCTGCAAGTGCATTTCCAGTGGTTTCTGACACCGGACGAGCGTTCGCCACTCGTTGGAAGCTTCGGCCATCTTTTGGACCGTTTTGGGTCGCACCACAGTTCTCCCTCCAACGAGCTCGCTTCCCGACCTATACCTCCGGAAAACGTGTCAGGGAGCATGCCAGGAGTGTGGGTTGAAGTCCTCGGAGCACGAGACCCGAAGATCGAAAGACTTATGACCAATACGGAGCAAAGGGAAGAAACCGTCGGGGGACCGCTTTTTACCCCAGGACGAGAAAACTGAGTCCGGGGCATTCCCGCTCGCGTTTTCTTGGGACGAGCACCGGAAGTCCTCGAGCTCAGCCCGTTTCCTTCGCTGCAAGTGCATTTCCAGTGGTTTCTGACACCGGACGAGCGTTCGCCACTCGTTGGAAGCTTCGGCCATCTTTTGGACCGTTTTGGGTCGCACCACAGTTCTCCCTCCAACGAGCTCGCTTCCCGACCTATACCTCCGGAAAACGTGTCAGGGAGCATGCCAGGAGTGTGGGTTGAAGTCCTCGGAGCACGAGACCCGAAGATCGAAAGACTTATGACCAATAAGGAGCAAAGGGAAGAAACCGTCGGGAGACCGCTTTTTACCCCAGGACGAGAAAACTGAGTCCGGGGCATTCCCGCTCGCGTTTTCTTGGGACGAGCACCGGAAGTCCTCGAGCTCAGCCCGTTTCCTTCGCTGCAAGTGCATTTCCAGTGGTTTCTGACACCGGACGAGCGTTCGCCACTCGTTGGAAGCTTCGGCCATCTTTTGGACCGTTTTGGGTCGCACCACAGTTCTCCCTCCAACGAGCTCGCTTCCCGACCTATACCTCCGGAAAACGTGTCAGGGAGCATGCCAGGAGTGTGGGTTGAAGTCCTCGGAGCACGAGACCCGAAGATCGAAAGACTTATGACCAATACGGAGCAAAGGGAAGAAACCGTCGGGGGACCGCTTTTTACCCCAGGACGAGAAAACTGAGTCCGGGGCATTCCCGCTCGCGTTTTCTTGGGACGAGCACCGGAAGTCCTCGAGCTCAGCCCGTTTCCTTCGCTGCAAGTGCATTTCCAGTGGTTTCTGACACCGGACGAGCGTTCGCCACTCGTTGGAAGCTTCGGCCATCTTTTGGACCGTTTTGGGTCGCACCACAGTTCTCCCTCCAACGAGCTCGCTTCCCGACCTATACCTCCGGAAAACGTGTCAGGGAGCATGCCAGGAGTGTGGGTTGAAGTCCTCGGAGCACGAGACCCGAAGATCGAAAGACTTATGACCAATACGGAGCAAAGGGAAGAAACCGTCGGGGGACCGCTTTTTACCCCAGGACGAGAAAACTGAGTCCGGGGCATTCCCGCTCGCGTTTTCTTGGGACGAGCACCGGAAGTCCTCGAGCTCAGCCCGTTTCCTTCGCTGCAAGTGCATTTCCAGTGGTTTCTGACACCGGACGAGCGTTCGCCACTCGTTGGAAGCTTCGGCCATCTTTTGGACCGTTTTGGGTCGCACCACAGTTCTCCCTCCAACGAGCTCGCTTCCCGACCTATACCTCCGGAAAACGTGTCAGGGAGCATGCCAGAGTGTGGGTTGAAGTCCTCGGAGCACGAGACCCGAAGATCGAAAGACTTATGACCAATACGGAGCAAAGGGAAGAAACCGTCGGGGGACCGCTTTTTACCCCAGGACGAGAAAACTGAGTCCGGGGCATTCCCGCTCGCGTTTTCTTGGGACGAGCACCGGAAGTCCTCGAGCTCAGCCCGTTTCCTTCGCTGCAAGTGCATTTCCAGTGGTTTCTGACACCGGACGAGCGTTCGCCACTCGTTGGAAGCTTCGGCCATCTTTTGGACCGTTTTGGGTCGCACCACAGTTCTCCCTCCAACGAGCTCGCTTCCCGACCTATACCTCCGGAAAACGTGTCAGGGAGCATGCCAGGAGTGTGGGTTGAAGTCCTCGGAGCACGAGACCCGAAGATCGAAAGACTTATGACCAATACGGAGCAAAGGGAAGAAACCGTCGGGGGACCGCTTTTTACCCCAGGACGAGAAAACTGAGTCCGGGGCATTCCCGCTCGCGTTTTCTTGGGACGAGCACCGGAAGTCCTCGAGCTCAGCCCGTTTCCTTCGCTGCAAGTGCATTTCCAGTGGTTTCTGACACCGGACGAGCGTTCGCCACTCGTTGGAAGCTTCGGCCATCTTTTGGACCGTTTTGGGTCGCACCACAGTTCTCCCTCCAACGAGCTCGCTTCCCGACCTATACCTCCGGAAAACGTGTCAGGGAGCATGCCAGGAGTGTGGGTTGAAGTCCTCGGAGCACGAGACCCGAAGATCGAAAGACTTATGACCAATACGGAGCAAAGGGAAGAAACCGTCGGGGGACCGCTTTTTACCCCAGGACGAGAAAACTGAGTCCGGGGCATTCCCGCTCGCGTTTTCTTGGGACGAGCACCGGAAGTCCTCGAGCTCAGCCCGTTTCCTTCGCTGCAAGTGCATTTCCAGTGGTTTCTGACACCGGACGAGCGTTCGCCACTCGTTGGAAGCTTCGGCCATCTTTTGGACCGTTTTGGGTCGCACCACAGTTCTCCCTCCAACGAGCTCGCTTCCCGACCTATACCTCCGGAAAACGTGTCAGGGAGCATGCCAGGAGTGTGGGTTGAAGTCCTCGGAGCACGAGACCCGAAGATCGAAAGACTTATGACCAATAAGGAGCAAAGGGAAGAAACCGTCGGGGGACCGCTTTTTACCCCAGGACGAGAAAACTGAGTCCGGGGCATTCCCGCTCGCGTTTTCTTGGGACGAGCACCGGAAGTCCTCGAGCTCAGCCCGTTTCCTTCGCTGCAAGTGCATTTCCAGTGGTTTCTGACACCGGACGAGCGTTCGCCACTCGTTGGAAGCTTCGGCCATCTTTTGGACCGTTTTGGGTCGCACCACAGTTCTCCCTCCAACGAGCTCGCTTCCCGACCTATACCTCCGGAAAACGTGTCAGGGAGCATGCCAGGAGTGTGGGTTGAAGTCCTCGGAGCACGAGACCCGAAGATCGAAAGACTTATGACCAATACGGAGCAAAGGGAAGAAACCGTCGGGGGACCGCTTTTTACCCCAGGACGAGAAAACTGAGTCCGGGGCATTCCCGCTCGCGTTTTCTTGGGACGAGCACCGGAAGTCCTCGAGCTCAGCCCGTTTCCTTCGCTGCAAGTGCATTTCCAGTGGTTTCTGACACCGGACGAGCGTTCGCCACTCGTTGGAAGCTTCGGCCATCTTTTGGACCGTTTTGGGTCGCACCACAGTTCTCCCTCCAACGAGCTCGCTTCCCGACCTATACCTCCGGAAAACGTGTCAGGGAGCATGCCAGGAGTGTGGGTTGAAGTCCTCGGAGCACGAGACCCGAAGATCGAAAGACTTATGACCAATACGGAGCAAAGGGAAGAAACCGTCGGGGGACCGCTTTTTACCCCAGGACGAGAAAACTGAGTCCGGGGCATTCCCGCTCGCGTTTTCTTGGGACGAGCACCGGAAGTCCTCGAGCTCAGCCCGTTTCCTTCGCTGCAAGTGCATTTCCAGTGGTTTCTGACACCGGACGAGCGTTCGCCACTCGTTGGAAGCTTCGGCCATCTTTTGGACCGTTTTGGGTCGCACCACAGTTCTCCCTCCAACGAGCTCGCTTCCCGACCTATACCTCCGGAAAACGTGTCAGGGAGCATGCCAGGAGTGTGGGTTGAAGTCCTCGGAGCACGAGACCCGAAGATCGAAAGACTTATGACCAATACGGAGCAAAGGGAAGAAACCGTCGGGGGACCGCTTTTTACCCCAGGACGAGAAAACTGAGTCCGGGGCATTCCCGCTCGCGTTTTCTTGGGACGAGCACCGGAAGTCCTCGAGCTCAGCCCGTTTCCTTCGCTGCAAGTGCATTTCCAGTGGTTTCTGACACCGGACGAGCGTTCGCCACTCGTTGGAAGCTTCGGCCATCTTTTGGACCGTTTTGGGTCGCACCACAGTTCTCCCTCCAACGAGCTCGCTTCCCGACCTATACCTCCGGAAAACGTGTCAGGGAGCATGCCAGGAGTGTGGGTTGAAGTCCTCGGAGCACGAGACCCGAAGATCGAAAGACTTATGACCAATACGGAGCAAAGGGAAGAAACCGTCGGGGGACCGCTTTTTACCCCAGGACGAGAAAACTGAGTCCGGGGCATTCCCGCTCGCGTTTTCTTGGGACGAGCACCGGAAGTCCTCGAGCTCAGCCCGTTTCCTTCGCTGCAAGTGCATTTCCAGTGGTTTCTGACACCGGACGAGCGTTCGCCACTCGTTGGAAGCTTCGGCCATCTTTTGGACCGTTTTGGGTCGCACCACAGTTCTCCCTCCAACGAGCTCGCTTCCCGACCTATACCTCCGGAAAACGTGTCAGGGAGCAGGCCAGGAGTGTGGGTTGAAGTCCTCGGAGCACGAGACCCGAAGATCGAAAGACTTATGACCAATACGGAGCAAAGGGAAGAAACCGTCGGGGGACCGCTTTTTACCCCAGGACGAGAAAACTGAGTCCGGGGCATTCCCGCTCGCGTTTTCTTGGGACGAGCACCGGAAGTCCTCGAGCTCAGCCCGTTTCCTTCGCTGCAAGTGCATTTCCAGTGGTTTCTGACACCGGACGAGCGTTCGCCACTCGTTGGAAGCTTCGGCCATCTTTTGGACCGTTTTGGGTCGCACCACAGTTCTCCCTCCAACGAGCTCGCTTCCCGACCTATACCTCCGGAAAACGTGTCAGGGAGCATGCCAGGAGTGTGGGTTGAAGTCCTCGGAGCACGAGACCCGAAGATCGAAAGACTTATGACCAATACGGAGCAAAGGGAAGAAACCGTCGGGGGACCGCTTTTTACCCCAGGACGAGAAAACTGAGTCCGGGGCATTCCCGCTCGCGTTTTCTTGGGACGAGCACCGGAAGTCCTCGAGCTCAGCCCGTTTCCTTCGCTGCAAGTGCATTTCCAGTGGTTTCTGACACCGGACGAGCGTTCGCCACTCGTTGGAAGCTTCGGCCATCTTTTGGACCGTTTTGGGTCGCACCACAGTTCTCCCTCCAACGAGCTCGCTTCCCGACCTATACCTCCGGAAAACGTGTCAGGGAGCATGCCAGGAGTGTGGGTTGAAGTCCTCGGAGCACGAGACCCGAAGATCGAAAGACTTATGACCAATACGGAGCAAAGGGAAGAAACCGTCGGGGGACCGCTTTTTACCCCAGGACGAGAAAACTGAGTCCGGGGCATTCCCGCTCGCGTTTTCTTGGGACGAGCACCGGAAGTCCTCGAGCTCAGCCCGTTTCCTTCGCTGCAAGTGCATTTCCAGTGGTTTCTGACACCGGACGAGCGTTCGCCACTCGTTGGAAGCTTCGGCCATCTTTTGGACCGTTTTGGGTCGCACCACAGTTCTCCCTCCAACGAGCTCGCTTCCCGACCTATACCTCCGGAAAACGTGTCAGGGAGCATGCCAGGAGTGTGGGTTGAAGTCCTCGGAGCACGAGACCCGAAGATCGAAAGACTTATGACCAATACGGAGCAAAGGGAAGAAACCGTCGGGGGACCGCTTTTTACCCCAGGACGAGAAAACTGAGTCCGGGGCATTCCCGCTCGCGTTTTCTTGGGACGAGCACCGGAAGTCCTCGAGCTCAGCCCGTTTCCTTCGCTGCAAGTGCATTTCCAGTGGTTTCTGACACCGGACGAGCGTTCGCCACTCGTTGGAAGCTTCGGCCATCTTTTGGACCGTTTTGGGTCGCACCACAGTTCTCCCTCCAACGAGCTCGCTTCCCGACCTATACCTCCGGAAAACGTGTCAGGGAGCATGCCAGGAGTGTGGGTTGAAGTCCTCGGAGCACGAGACCCGAAGATCGAAAGACTTATGACCAATACGGAGCAAAGGGAAGAAACCGTCGGGGGACCGCTTTTTACCCCAGGACGAGAAAACTGAGTCCGGGGCATTCCCGCTCGCGTTTTCTTGGGACGAGCACCGGAAGTCCTCGAGCTCAGCCCGTTTCCTTCGCTGCAAGTGCATTTCCAGTGGTTTCTGACACCGGACGAGCGTTCGCCACTCGTTGGAAGCTTCGGCCATCTTTTGGACCGTTTTGGGTCGCACCACAGTTCTCCCTCCAACGAGCTCGCTTCCCGACCTATACCTCCGGAAAACGTGTCAGGGAGCATGCCAGGAGTGTGGGTTGAAGTCCTCGGAGCACGAGACCCGAAGATCGAAAGACTTATGACCAATACGGAGCAAAGGGAAGAAACCGTCGGGGGACCGCTTTTTACCCCAGGACGAGAAAACTGAGTCCGAGGCATTCCCGCTCGCGTTTTCTTGGGACGAGCACCGGAAGTCCTCGAACTCAGCCCGTTTCCTTCGCTGCAAGTGCATTTCCAGTGGTTTCTGACACCGGACGAGCGTTCGCCACTCGTTGGAAGCTTCGGCCATCTTTCGGACCGTTTTGGGTCGCACCACAGTTCTCCCTCCAACGAGCTCGCTTCCCGACCTATACCTCCGGAAAACGTGTCAGGGAGCATGCCAGGAGTGTGGGTTGAAGTCCTCGGAGCACGAGACCCGAAGATCGAAAGACTTATGACCAATACGGAGCAAAGGGAAGAAACCGTCGGGGGACCGCTTTTTACCCCAGGACGAGAAAACTGAGTCCGGGGCATTCCCGCTCGCGTTTTCTTGGGACGAGCACCGGAAGTCCTCGAGCTCAGCCCGTTTCCTTCGCTGCAAGTGCATTTCCAGTGGTTTCTGACACCGGACGAGCGTTCGCCACTCGTTGGAAGCTTCGGCCATCTTTTGGACCGTTTTGGGTCGCACCACAGTTCTCCCTCCAACGAGCTCGCTTCCCGACCTATACCTCCGGAAAACGTGTCAGGGAGCATGCCAGAAGTGTGGGTTGAAGTCCTCGGAGCACGAGACCCGAAGATCGAAAGACTTATGACCAATAAGGAGCAAAGGGAAGAAACCGTCGGGGGACCGCTTTTTACCCCAGGACGAGAAAACTGAGTCCGGGGCATTCCCGCTCGCGTTTTCTTGGGACGAGCACCGGAAGTCCTCGAGCTCAGCCCGTTTCCTTCGCTGCAAGTGCATTTCCAGTGGTTTCTGACACCGGACGAGCGTTCGCCACTCGTTGGAAGCTTCGGCCATCTTTTGGACCGTTTTGGGTCGCACCACAGTTCTCCCTCCAACGAGCTCGCTTCCCGACCTATACCTCCGGAAAACGTGTCAGGGAGCATGCCAGGAGTGTGGGTTGAAGTCCTCGGAGCACGAGACCCGAAGATCGAAAGACTTATGACCAATACGGAGCAAAGGGAAGAAACCGTCGGGGGACCGCTTTTTACCCCAGGACGAGAAAACTGAGTCCGGGGCATTCCCGCTCGCGTTTTCTTGGGACGAGCACCGGAAGTCCTCGAGCTCAGCCCGTTTCCTTCGCTGCAAGTGCATTTCCAGTGGTTTCTGACACCGGACGAGCGTTCGCCACTCGTTGGAAGCTTCGGCCATCTTTTGGACCGTTTTGGGTCGCACCACAGTTCTCCCTCCAACGAGCTCGCTTCCCGACCTATACCTCCGGAAAACGTGTCAGGGAGCATGCCAGGAGTGTGGGTTGAAGTCCTCGGAGCACGAGACCCGAAGATCGAAAGACTTATGACCAATACGGAGCAAAGGGAAGAAACCGTCGGGGGACCGCTTTTTACCCCAGGACGAGAAAACTGAGTCCGGGGCATTCCCGCTCGCGTTTTCTTGGGACGAGCACCGGAAGTCCTCGAGCTCAGCCCGTTTCCTTCGCTGCAAGTGCATTTCCAGTGGTTTCTGACACCGGACGAGCGTTCGCCACTCGTTGGAAGCTTCGGCCATCTTTTGGACCGTTTTGGGTCGCACCACAGTTCTCCCTCCAACGAGCTCGCTTCCCGACCTATACCTCCGGAAAACGTGTCAGGGAGCATGCCAGGAGTGTGGGTTGAAGTCCTCGGAGCACGAGACCCGAAGATCGAAAGACTTATGACCAATAAGGAGCAAAGGGAAGAAACCGTAGGGGGACCGCTTTTTACCCCAGGACGAGAAAACTGAGTCCGGGGCATTCCCGCTCGCGTTTTCTTGGGACGAGCACCGGAAGTCCTCGAGCTCAGCCCGTTTCCTTCGCTGCAAGTGCATTTCCAGTGGTTTCTGACACCGGACGAGCGTTCGCCACTCGTTGGAAGCTTCGGCCATCTTTTGGACCGTTTTGGGTCGCACCACAGTTCTCCCTCCAACGAGCTCGCTTCCCGACCTATACCTCCGGAAAACGTGTCAGGGAGCATGCCAGGAGTGTGGGTTGAAGTCCTCGGAGCACGAGACCCGAAGATCGAAAGACTTATGACCAATACGGAGCAAAGGGAAGAAACCGTCGGGGGACCGCTTTTTACCCCAGGACGAGAAAACTGAGTCCGGGGCATTCCCGCTCGCGTTTTTTTTCTTGGGACGAGCACCGGAAGTACTCGAGCTCAGCCCTTTTCCTTCGCTGCAAGTGCTATTTCCAGTGGTTTCTGACACCGGACGAGCGGTTCGCCACTCGTTGGAAGCTTCGGCCATCTTTTGAACCGTTTTGGGTCGCACCACAGTTCTCCCTCCAACGAGCTCGCTTCCCGACCTATACCTCCGGAAAACGTGTCAGGGAGCATGCCAGGAGTGTGGGTTGAAGTCCTCGGAGCACGAGACCCGAAGATCGAAAGACTTATGACCAATACGGAGCAAAGGGAAGAAACCGTCGGGGGACCGCTTTTTACCCCAGGACGAGAAAACTGAGTCCGGGGCATTCCCGCTCGCGTTTTCTTGGGACGAGCACCGGAAGTCCTCGAGCTCAGCCCGTTTCCTTCGCTGCAAGTGCATTTCCAGTGGTTTCTGACACCGGACGAGCGTTCGCCACTCGTTGGAAGCTTCGGCCATCTTTTGGACCGTTTTGGGTCGCACCACAGTTCTCCCTCCAACGAGCTCGCTTCCCGACCTATACCTCCGGAAAACGTGTCAGGGAGCATGCCAGGAGTGTGGGTTGAAGTCCTCGGAGCACGAGACCCGAAGATCGAAAGACTTATGACCAATACGGAGCAAAGGGAAGAAACCGTCGGGGGACCGCTTTTTACCCCAGGACGAGAAAACTGAGTCCGGGGCATTCCCGCTCGCGTTTTCTTGGGACGAGCACCGGAAGTCCTCGAGTCTCAGCCCGTTTCCTTCGCTGCAAGTGCATTTCCAGTGGTTTCTGACACCGGACGAGCGTTCGCCACTCGTTGGAAGCTTCGGCCATCTTTTGGACCGTTTTGGGTCGCACCACAGTTCTCCCTCCAACGAGCTCGCTTCCCGACCTATACCTCCGGAAAACGTGTCAGGGAGCATGCCAGGAGTGTGGGTTGAAGTCCTCGGAGCACGAGACCCGAAGATCGAAAGACTTATGACCAATACGGAGCAAAGGGAAGAAACCGTCGGGGGGACCGCTTTTTACCCCAGGACGAGAAAACTGAGTCCGGGGCATTCCCGCTCGCGTTTTCTTGGGACGAGCACCGGAAGTCCTCGAGCTCAGCCCGTTTCCTTCGCTGCAAGTGCATTTCCAGTGGTTTCTGACACCGGACGAGCGTTCGCCACTCGTTGGAAGCTTCGGCCATCTTTTGGACCGTTTTGGGTCGCACCACAGTTCTCCCTCCAACGAGCTCGCTTCCCGACCTATACCTCCGGAAAACGTGTCAGGGAGCATGCCAGGAGTGTGGGTTGAAGTCCTCGGAGCACGAGACCCGAAGATCGAAAGACTTATGACCAATACGGAGCAAAGGGAAGAAACCGTCGGGGGACCGCTTTTTACCCCAGGACGAGAAAACTGAGTCCGGGGCATTCCCGCTCGCGTTTTCTTGGGACGAGCACCGGAAGTCCTCGAGCTCAGCCCGTTTCCTTCGCTGCAAGTGCATTTCCAGTGGTTTCTGACACCGGACGAGCGTTCGCCACTCGTTGGAAGCTTCGGCCATCTTTTGGACCGTTTTGGGTCGCACCACAGTTCTCCCTCCAACGAGCTCGCTTCCCGACCTATACCTCCGGAAAACGTGTCAGGGAGCATGCCAGGAGTGTGGGTTGAAGTCCTCGGAGCAGACCCGAAGATCGAAAGACTTATGACCAATACGGAGCAAAGGGAAGAAACCGTCGGGGGACCGCTTTTTACCCCAGGACGAGAAAACTGAGTCCGGGGCATTCCCGCTCGCGTTTTCTTGGGACGAGCACCGGAAGTCCTCGAGCTCAGCCCGTTTCCTTCGCTGCAAGTGCATTTCCAGTGGTTTCTGACACCGGACGAGCGTTCGCCACTCGTTGGAAGCTTCGGCCATCTTTTGGACCGTTTTGGGTCGCACCACAGTTCTCCCTCCAACGAGCTCGCTTCCCGACCTATACCTCCGGAAAACGTGTCAGGGAGCATGCAGGAGTGTGGGTTGAAGTCCTCGGAGCACGAGACCCGAAGATCGAAAGACTTATGACCAATACGGAGCAAAGGGAAGAAACCGTCGGGGGACCGCTTTTTACCCCAGGACGAGAAAACTGAGTCCGGGGCATTCCCGCTCGCGTTTTCTTGGGACGAGCACCGGAAGTCCTCGAGCTCAGCCCGTTTCCTTCGCTGCAAGTGCATTTCCAGTGGTTTCTGACACCGGACGAGCGTTCGCCACTCGTTGGAAGCTTCGGCCATCTTTTGGACCGTTTTGGGTCGCACCACAGTTCTCCCTCCAACGAGCTCGCTTCCCGACCTATACCTCCGGAAAACGTGTCAGGGAGCATGCCAGGAGTGTGGGTTGAAGTCCTCGGAGCACGAGACCCGAAGATCGAAAGACTTATGACCAATACGGAGCAAAGGGAAGAAACCGTCGGGGGACCGCTTTTTACCCCAGGACGAGAAAACTGAGTCCGGGGCATTCCCGCTCGCGTTTTCTTGGGACGAGCACCGGAAGTCCTCGAGCTCAGCCCGTTTCCTTCGCTGCAAGTGCATTTCCAGTGGTTTCTGACACCGGACGAGCGTTCGCCACTCGTTGGAAGCTTCGGCCATCTTTTGGACCGTTTTGGGTCGCACCACAGTTCTCCCTCCAACGAGCTCGCTTCCCGACCTATACCTCCGGAAAACGTGTCAGGGAGCATGCCAGGAGTGTGGGTTGAAGTCCTCGGAGCACGAGACCCGAAGATCGAAAGACTTATGACCAATACGGAGCAAAGGGAAGAAACCGTCGGGGGACCGCTTTTTACCCCAGGACGAGAAAACTGAGTCCGGGGCATTCCCGCTCGCGTTTTCTTGGGACGAGCACCGGAAGTCCTCGAGCTCAGCCCGTTTCCTTCGCTGCAAGTGCATTTCCAGTGGTTTCTGACACCGGACGAGCGTTCGCCACTCGTTGGAAGCTTCGGCCATCTTTTGGACCGTTTTGGGTCGCACCACAGTTCTCCCTCCAACGAGCTCGCTTCCCGACCTATACCTCCGGAAAACGTGTCAGGGAGCATGCCAGGAGTGTGGGTTGAAGTCCTCGGAGCACGAGACCCGAAGATCGAAAGACTTATGACCAATACGGAGCAAAGGGAAGAAACCGTCGGGGGACCGCTTTTTACCCCAGGACGAGAAAACTGAGTCCGGGGCATTCCCGCTCGCGTTTTCTTGGGACGAGCACCGGAAGTCCTCGAGCTCAGCCCGTTTCCTTCGCTGCAAGTGCATTTCCAGTGGTTTCTGACACCGGACGAGCGTTCGCCACTCGTTGGAAGCTTCGGCCATCTTTTGGACCGTTTTGGGTCGCACCACAGTTCTCCCTCCAACGAGCTCGCTTCCCGACCTATACCTCCGGAAAACGTGTCAGGGAGCATGCCAGGAGTGTGGGTTGAAGTCCTCGGAGCACGAGACCCGAAGATCGAAAGACTTATGACCAATACGGAGCAAAGGGAAGAAACCGTCGGGGGACCGCTTTTTACCCCAGGACGAGAAAACTGAGTCCGGGGCATTCCCGCTCGCGTTTTCTTGGGACGAGCACCGGAAGTCCTCGAGCTCAGCCCGTTTCCTTCGCTGCAAGTGCATTTCCAGTGGTTTCTGACACCGGACGAGCGTTCGCCACTCGTTGGAAGCTTCGGCCATCTTTTGGACCGTTTTGGGTCGCACCACAGTTCTCCCTCCAACGAGCTCGCTTCCCGACCTATACCTCCGGAAAACGTGTCAGGGAGCATGCCAGGAGTGTGGGTTGAAGTCCTCGGAGCACGAGACCCGAAGATCGAAAGACTTATGACCAATACGGAGCAAAGGGAAGAAACCGTCGGGGGACCGCTTTTTACCCCAGGACGAGAAAACTGAGTCCGGGGCATTCCCGCTCGCGTTTTCTTGGGACGAGCACCGGAAGTCCTCGAGCTCAGCCCGTTTCCTTCGCTGCAAGTGCATTTCCAGTGGTTTCTGACACCGGACGAGCGTTCGCCACTCGTTGGAAGCTTCGGCCATCTTTTGGACCGTTTTGGGTCGCACCACAGTTCTCCCTCCAACGAGCTCGCTTCCCGACCTATACCTCCGGAAAACGTGTCAGGGAGCATGCCAGGAGTGTGGGTTGAAGTCCTCGGAGCACGAGACCCGAAGATCGAAAGACTTATGACCAATACGGAGCAAAGGGAAGAAACCGTCGGGGGACCGCTTTTTACCCCAGGACGAGAAAACTGAGTCCGGGGCATTCCCGCTCGCGTTTTCTTGGGACGAGCACCGGAAGTCCTCGAGCTCAGCCCGTTTCCTTCGCTGCAAGTGCATTTCCAGTGGTTTCTGACACCGGACGAGCGTTCGCCACTCGTTGGAAGCTTCGGCCATCTTTTGGACCGTTTTGGGTCGCACCACAGTTCTCCCTCCAACGAGCTCGCTTCCCGACCTATACCTCCGGAAAACGTGTCAGGGAGCATGCCAGGAGTGTGGGTTGAAGTCCTCGGAGCACGAGACCCGAAGATCGAAAGACTTATGACCAATACGGAGCAAAGGGAAGAAACCGTCGGGGGACCGCTTTTTACCCCAGGACGAGAAAACTGAGTCCGGGGCATTCCCGCTCGCGTTTTCTTGGGACGAGCACCGGAAGTCCTCGAGCTCAGCCCGTTTCCTTCGCTGCAAGTGCATTTCCAGTGGTTTCTGACACCGGACGAGCGTTCGCCACTCGTTGGAAGCTTCGGCCATCTTTTGGACCGTTTTGGGTCGCACCACAGTTCTCCCTCCAACGAGCTCGCTTCCCGACCTATACCTCCGGAAAACGTGTCAGGGAGCATGCCAGGAGTGTGGGTTGAAGTCCTCGGAGCACGAGACCCGAAGATCGAAAGACTTATGACCAATACGGAGCAAAGGGAAGAAACCGTCGGGGGACCGCTTTTTACCCCAGGACGAGAAAACTGAGTCCGGGGCATTCCCGCTCGCGTTTTCTTGGGACGAGCACCGGAAGTCCTCGAGCTCAGCCCGTTTCCTTCGCTGCAAGTGCATTTCCAGTGGTTTCTGACACCGGACGAGCGTTCGCCACTCGTTGGAAGCTTCGGCCATCTTTTGGACCGTTTTGGGTCGCACCACAGTTCTCCCTCCAACGAGCTCGCTTCCCGACCTATACCTCCGGAAAACGTGTCAGGGAGCATGCCAGGAGTGTGGGTTGAGAGTCCTCGGAGCACGAGACCCGAAGATCGAAAGACTTATGACCAATACGGAGCAAAGGGAAGAAACCGTCGGGGGACCGCTTTTTACCCCAGGACGAGAAAACTGAGTCCGGGGCATTCCCGCTCGCGTTTTCTTGGGACGAGCACCGGAAGTCCTCGAGCTCAGCCCGTTTCCTTCGCTGCAAGTGCATTTCCAGTGGTTTCTGACACCGGACGAGCGTTCGCCACTCGTTGGAAGCTTCGGCCATCTTTTGGACCGTTTTGGGTCGCACCACAGTTCTCCCTCCAACGAGCTCGCTTCCCGACCTATACCTCCGGAAAACGTGTCAGGGAGCATGCCAGGAGTGTGGGTTGAAGTCCTCGGAGCACGAGACCCGAAGATCGAAAGACTTATGACCAATACGGAGCAAAGGGAAGAAACCGTCGGGGGACCGCTTTTTACCCCAGGACGAGAAAACTGAGTCCGGGGCATTCCCGCTCGCGTTTTCTTGGGACGAGCACCGGAAGTCCTCGAGCTCAGCCCGTTTCCTTCGCTGCAAGTGCATTTCCAGTGGTTTCTGACACCGGACGAGCGTTCGCCACTCGTTGGAAGCTTCGGCCATCTTTTGGACCGTTTTGGGTCGCACCACAGTTCTCCCTCCAACGAGCTCGCTTCCCGACCTATACCTCCGGAAAACGTGTCAGGGAGCATGCCAGGAGTGTGGGTTGAAGTCCTCGGAGCACGAGACCCGAAGATCGAAAGACTTATGACCAATACGGAGCAAAGGGAAGAAACCGTCGGGGGACCGCTTTTTACCCCAGGACGAGAAAACTGAGTCCGGGGCATTCCCGCTCGCGTTTTCTTGGGACGAGCACCGGAAGTCCTCGAGCTCAGCCCGTTTCCTTCGCTGCAAGTGCATTTCCAGTGGTTTCTGACACCGGACGAGCGTTCGCCACTCGTTGGAAGCTTCGGCCATCTTTTGGACCGTTTTGGGTCGCACCACAGTTCTCCCTCCAACGAGCTCGCTTCCCGACCTATACCTCCGGAAAACGTGTCAGGGAGCATGCCAGGAGTGTGGGTTGAAGTCCTCGGAGCACGAGACCCGAAGATCGAAAGACTTATGACCAATACGGAGCAAAGGGAAGAAACCGTCGGGGGACCGCTTTTTACCCCAGGACGAGAAAACTGAGTCCGGGGCATTCCCGCTCGCGTTTTCTTGGGACGAGCACCGGAAGTCCTCGAGCTCAGCCCGTTTCCTTCGCTGCAAGTGCATTTCCAGTGGTTTCTGACACCGGACGAGCGTTCGCCACTCGTTGGAAGCTTCGGCCATCTTTTGGACCGTTTTGGGTCGCACCACAGTTCTCCCTCCAACGAGCTCGCTTCCCGACCTATACCTCCGGAAAACGTGTCAGGGAGCATGCCAGGAGTGTGGGTTGAAGTCCTCGGAGCACGAGACCCGAAGATCGAAAGACTTATGACCAATACGGAGCAAAGGGAAGAAACCGTCGGGGGACCGCTTTTTACCCCAGGACGAGAAAACTGAGTCCGGGGCATTCCCGCTCGCGTTTTCTTGGGACGAGCACCGGAAGTCCTCGAGCTCAGCCCGTTTCCTTCGCTGCAAGTGCATTTCCAGTGGTTTCTGACACCGGACGAGCGTTCGCCACTCGTTGGAAGCTTCGGCCATCTTTTGGACCGTTTTGGGTCGCACCACAGTTCTCCCTCCAACGAGCTCGCTTCCCGACCTATACCTCCGGAAAACGTGTCAGGGAGCATCCGGAAAACGTGTCAGGGAGCATGCCAGGAGTGTGGGTTGAAGTCCTCGGAGCACGAGACCCGAAGATCGAAAGACTTATGACCAATACGGAGCAAAGGGAAGAAACCGTCGGGGGACCGCTTTTTACCCCAGGACGAGAAAACTGAGTCCGGGGCATTCCCGCTTGCGTTTTCTTGGGACGAGCACCGGAAGTCCTCGAGCTCGGCCCGTTTCCTTCGCTGCAAGTGCATTTCCAGTGGTTTCTGACACCGGACGAGCGTTCGCCACTCGTTGGAAGCTTCGGCCATCTTTTGGACCGTTTTGGGTCGCACCACAGTTCTCCCTCCAACGAGCTCGCTTCCCGACCTATACCTCCGGAAAACGTGTCAGGGGGCATGCCAGGAGTGTGGGTTGAAGTCCTCGGAGCACGAGACCCGAAGATCGAAAGACTTATGACCAATACGGAGCAAAGGGAAGAAACCGTCGGGGGACCGCTTTTTACCCCAGGACGAGAAAACTGAGTCTGGGGCATTCCCGCTCGCGTTTTCTTGGGACGAGCACCGGAAGTCCTCGAGCTCGGCCCGTTTCCTTCGCTGCAAGTGCATTTCCAGTGGTTTCTGACACCGGACGAGCGTTCGCCACTCGTTGGAAGCTTCGGCCATCTTTTGGACCGTTTTGGGTCGCACCACAGTTCTCCCTCCAACGAGCTCGCTTCCCGACCTATACCTCCAGAAAACGTGTCAGGGAGCATGCCAGGAGTGTGGGTTGAAGTCCTCGGAGCACGAGACCCGAAGATCGAAAGACTTATGACCAATACGGAGCAAAGGGAAGAAACCGTCGGGGACCGCTTTTTACCCCAGGACGAGAAAACTGAGTCCGGGGCATTCCCGCTCGCGTTTTCTTGGGACGAGCACCGGAAGTCCTCGAGCTCGGCCCGTTTCCTTCGCTGCAAGTGCATTTCCAGTGGTTTCTGACACCGGACGAGCGTTCGCCACTCGTTGGAAGCTTCGGCCATCTTTTGGACCGTTTTGGGTCGCACCACAGTTCTCCCTCCAACGAGCTCGCTTCCCGACCTATACCTCCGGAAAACGTGTCAGGGGGCATGCCAGGAGTGTGGGTTGAAGTCCTCGGAGCACGAGACCCGAAGATCGAAAGACTTATGACCAATACGGAGCAAAGGGAAGAAACCGTCGGGGGACCGCTTTTTACCCCAGGACGAGAAAACTGAGTCTGGGGCATTCCCGCTCGCGTTTTCTTGGGACGAGCACCGGAAGTCCTCGAGCTCGGCCCGTTTCCTTCGCTGCAAGTGCATTTCCAGTGGTTTCTGACACCGGACGAGCGTTCGCCACTCGTTGGAAGCTTCGGCCATCTTTTGGACCGTTTTGGGTCGCACCACAGTTCTCCCTCCAACGAGCTCGCTTCCCGACCTATACCTCCAGAAAACGTGTCAGGGAGCATGCCAGGAGTGTGGGTTGAAGTCCTCGGAGCACGAGACCCGAAGATCGAAAGACTTATGACCAATACGGAGCAAAGGGAAGAAACCGTCGGGGACCGCTTTTTACCCCAGGACGAGAAAACTGAGTCCGGGGCATTCCCGCTCGCGTTTTCTTGGGACGAGCACCGGAAGTCCTCGAGCTCGGCCCGTTTCCTTCGCTGCAAGTGCATTTCCAGTGGTTTCTGACACCGGACGAGCGTTCGCCACTCGTTGGAAGCTTCGGCCATCTTTTGGACCGTTTTGGGTCGCACCACAGTTCTCCCTCCAACGAGCTCGCTTCCCGACCTATACCTCCGGAAAACGTGTCAGGGGGCATGCCAGGAGTGTGGGTTGAAGTCCTCGGAGCACGAGACCCGAAGATCGAAAGACTTATGACCAATACGGAGCAAAGGGAAGAAACCGTCGGGGGACCGCTTTTTACCCAGGACGAGAAAA
>NW_026124618.1:0-26024 GCF_025177605.1 Cucumis melo | reverse complement strand
GCCCATACATAATCTGAACTAATAATTATAAAACTAATAACCAACTCATCGCTTCGCATTATCTGGATCTAAAAAACCAACCAGTCAAGATATGTTATATTGGTCATATCATTGTAGCAACTGAAATCTTTTTTGCATAAAAAAAATCCGATTATGAGTTGTCAAGCAATAAAAGTATGCGGATAAATGGAAGGGTGAAAGAAAGAGAGAAAAAGAATATGAATGATATATCATTCCAATACGTAATATGTAAGGTCTATGGGTCATCTCATAAAAGGTAGTGTAATAAAGCATTAAGACTGATGAATTCATAATTAGATGAATCTGTTCATAGAACAAAAAAGCCAAGAGCCCCGAGACAATAAAGACTGAGAAGATTGACTCAAAAACAAAATTTTATTACGGGCTCCATTGTATAATTAAGACCTAACCATTAATCGAGAGGCGATGGGAACGAGGGAACCCGTGAATACATAATATTCTATTGAAAACGAATCCTAATAATTCATTGGGTAGGATGGCGGAAGGAACCCAAGACCAATCCATTTATTATGAGAGGTAGGTTCATGGGCTAACTTAACCCGAGAACCAAAACATATATAAAAAGAGTAAATATTCGCCCGCGAACGTTTCCATTTTATTATATTTCTAAATTAGGGTCGATCAAATATAATAATAGATAAAAAAAGGCAAAACAAAATAAAGATTTGTTATAACCTTAATAATAAAAGAAAAAATAACAAAACGAGATTATATTATCTATAATTTTTTAGAAAACTATAATAAAAAAACTTATTCTATTATTCTAGAATCTATAAACAGTTTAGTTTTCTATCAAAAAGAAAAGAAGATATACAAATTTCGAATAGATTGATTAAATGAAATATCAAAAATCCCATAATTGAATCTATTATTCAGAAAATATCAGTAAATACATGTATATTTTTTTGAATCGTTTCATTCGCGAGGAGCTGGATGAGAAGAAACTCTCATGTCCGGTTCTGTAGTAGAGATGGAATTTAGAAATAACCATCAACTATAACCCCAAAAGAACCAGATTCCGTAAACACCATAGAGGAAGAATGAAAGGAATATCTTATCGAGGCAATAGTATTTGCTTCGGGAGATACGCTATTCAGGCACTTGAACCCGCTTGGATCACATCGAGACAAATCGAAGCCGGACGAAGGGCAATGACACGAAATGCACGACGCGGTGGAAAAATATGGGTACGTATATTTCCGGACAAACCCGTTACACTAAGACCCACAGAAACACGTATGGGTTCAGGGAAAGGATCCCCCGAATATTGGGTAGCTGTTGTTAAACCAGGTAGAATACTTTATGAAATGAGTGGAGTAGCCGAAAATATAGCCAGAAAAGCTATTTCAATAGCGCATCCAAAATGCCTATACGAACCCAATTCATTACTTCGGGATAGAAATGTAGAATCAAAGGAAAGCGATCTTTGTTTAAGATGAAAAAAAAACAATTGCAGATTTATTTTTTTTTTTTTGAAAAACAATATTTCTTTTTTTTTTTTTTACTTCGCCCTTTGCATTGAAAGAAAAGATTCCAAAATAATATGATTCAACCTCAAACCCTTTTGAATGTAGCAGATAACAGCGGAGCCCGAGAATTGATGTGTATTCGAATCATAGGGGCTAGTAATCGACGATATGCTCATATTGGTGACGTTATTGTTGCTGTAATCAAGAAAGCCGTCCCAAATACACCTCTAGAAAGATCAGAAGTGATCAGAGCTGTAATTGTACGTACTTGTAAAGAACTCAAACGAGAAAATGGTATGATAATACGATATGATGACAATGCTGCGGTTGTTATTGATCAAGAAGGAAATCCAAAAGGAACTCGAATTTTTGGTGCGATTGCCCGAGAATTGAGACAGTTAAATTTCACTAAAATAATTTCATTAGCACCTGAAGTATTATAAATGAGACAGACCGTGAGATAGTTATACTATTTGAATGAAATTAATTAGTAGATTGTGTATCACGTATATACCTTTTAAAATTCATAACTATTTAATAAAAAAGAATGTTGATTAGATCAAAAATTTAAGTAACCAATAATTTTCGTTTATCATGGGTAAGGACACTATTGCTAACATAATAACCTCTATTCGCAATGCTGACATGAATAGAAAAGGAATGGTTCGAATACCATCTACTAACATCACCGAAAACATTGTTAAAATACTTTTACGAGAAGGTTTTATTGAAAACGTAAGGAAACATCGGGAAAGCAACAAGGATTTTTGGGTTTTAACCCTACGACATAGAAGAAATAGGAAAGGACCATATAAAACGATTTTAAATTTAAAACGGATCAGTCGACCTGGTCTCCGAATATATTCTAACTATCAAAAAATTCCTAGAATTTTAGGCGGAATGGGCATTGTAATTCTGTCTACTTCTCGGGGTATAATGACAGACCGAGAAGCTCGACTACAGGGAATCGGCGGCGAAATTTTGTGTTATATATGGTAATCTTTATGATATTCGAATTATACACAGAACTTCCCTATTTGTAAAAAAAAAAAAAAAAAGAAAAGAGGTGGGTTTATAGTTTATAATACGACTCCCCCTTGATTAATTGATACTTTGAAGGGTGTTTCGTCTGGAATGAAAGAGCAAAAAAGGATTTCTGAAGGTTTAATTACTGAATCACTTACCAATGATATGTTTTGGGTTTGTTTAGATAATGAGGATCCAATTCTAGGTTACGTTTCAGGAAGGATTCAACATAGTTTTATCCATATACTAGGTAATAGAGAGTCAAAATTTCAGTAAGTTGTTACGATTCAACCAGGACCAGAAGGCGTATAATTTATAGACTACGAAACAAAGATTCGAATGATTAGGTGAAGTAGTCTTTTCACGTGCAATATTCTTTTTTTTGTAGGGAGATCCAATTCGAAATAGAAAATTTCAAGAAACTTATTTTCTTCCAATAAGTAGATTAAGGTAAGGAATAAAAAATATGAAAATAAGGGCCTCCATTCGGAAAATTTGTGAAAAATGTCGCCTGATCCGTAGGCGGAGACGAATTATGGTAATTTGTTCCAATCCGAGACATAAACAAAGACAAGGATAATCTTTATAAAAAAAAAGGACCCCTAAAGGCCACCCACAATATATACATAAAAAGAAATTAAAGGATCCGTTTTGACATGAAATGGATATATCCATATATCTCTGACTTAGATTTATGAGATGATAAAATATGGCAAAACCCATACCAAGAATCGGTTCACGTAGAAATGGACGTATTAGCTCACGTAAAAGTACGCGTAGAATACCAAAGGGCGTTATTCATGTTCAAGCAAGTTTCAACAATACAATTGTGACTGTTACAGATGTACGGGGTCGGGTAATTTCTTGGTCCTCCGCCGGTACGTGTGGATTCAAAGGTACAAGAAGAGGGACACCATTTGCCGCCCAAACCGCAGCAGGAAATGCTATTCGGGCAGTAGTGGATCAAGGGATGCAACGAGCCGAAGTTATGATAAAGGGCCCCGGTCTCGGAAGAGATGCAGCATTAAGAGCTATTCGGAGAAGCGGTATACTATTAAGTTTCATACGGGATGTAACCCCTATGCCACATAATGGCTGTAGGCCCCCTAAAAAACGACGTGTGTAAAAATAAACATTGAAGAGAAATTTCAAGAGAAATAAATAATTCAATGATTTTATCAAAAAATATTACTATGGTTCGAGAGAAAATCAGAGTATCGACTCGGACACTAAAGTGGAAGTGTGTTGAATCAAGAGCAGACAGTAAGCGTCTTTATTATGGGACGCTTTATTCTGTCTCCACTTATGAAGGGACAAGGGGATACTATAGGCATTGCGATGCGAAAAGCTTTGCTTGGAGAAATAGAGGGAACATGTATCACACGTGCAAAATCTGAAAAAATCCCACATGAATACTCTACCATAGTCGGTATTCAAGAATCAGTACATGAAATTTTAATGAATTTGAAAGAAATTGTATTGAGAAGTAATCTGTATGGAACTCGTGATGCGTCTATTTGTGTCAAGGGTCCTGGATGCGTAACTGCTCAAGACATCATCTTACCACCTTCGGTGGAAATCGTTGATAATACACAGCATATAGCTAACCTAACGGAACCAATTAATTTTTGTATTGAATTAAAGATCGAGAGGAATCGCGGATATCATATACAAACGCCAAATAATTTTCAAGACGCAAGTTATCCTATGGATGCTATATTCATGCCTGTTCGAAATGTTAATCATAGTATTCATTCTTATGTAAATGGGAATGAAAAACAAGAGATACTTTTTCTCGAAATATGGACCAATGGAAGTTTAACTCCTAAAGAAGCACTTCATGAAGCCTCTCGAATTTGATTGATTTATTTATTCCTTTTTTACATGCGGAAGAAGAAAAAGAAAACTTCCATTTTAAAAATAATAAACAAAAAGTTACTTTACCCCTTTTTACTTTTCATGAGAAATTGGCGAAACTAAGAAAAAAGAAAAAAGAAAGAGCATTAAAATATATTTTTATTGACCAATCAGAATTGCCTCCTAGGATCTATAATTGCCTCAAAAGGTGCAATATACATACATTATTTGACCTTTTGAATAATAGTCCAGACGAACTTATGAAAATCAAACATTTTCGCATAGAAGACGTAAAACATATATTAGACATTCTCGAAATGGAAAAGAATTTTGCATAAATTTGAAATCCATTGGATTTTTGTTGTAAAAAAACTTTATAAAAAAAAAAGACGAAAATGAAGTTTGAATCTTTAACAGAATCCGTATACTCAAAATAAATCAAAAATTTCATTAAATATGTGTATCTAGGGGTAATTCACTTTGAAGCAACTATTCCCTAGATACACACATCGTGATATTTTATTTATTTCACAATTGAATCAATTTAAAAAAGCCCTAAAGTTAGGGATTTATCAATCGGTAATGTTGCTCCAATACCCAACCAAAGAGCTACTGCGGTACCAATCAAAAAGACGGTTGTCGCTACTGGACGACGAAATGGATTTTGGAATTTATTGACATTCTCCAAAAATGGTACAGTTAATAATCCCGCCGGTACGGAAACCATTAAAAGAACACCCAATAACTTATTTGGCACTGTACGAAGTATTTGAAATACGGGAAAGAAATACCATTCCGGCAATATTTCCAAAGGAGTTGCAAATGGATCTGCGGGTTCACCAATCATTGATGGTTCTAGAACCGCTAAGCCCACGTTACATGCAATAGTACCTAGAATGACTACTGGAAAAATATATAAAAGATCATTGGGCCATGCGGGTTCTCCGTAATAATTATGACCCATACCCTTAGCCAATTTAGCTCTTAATACAGGATCATTCAAATCTGGTTTTTTTGTTATTAGGATAGGTGAATTATTATGGATCCATCCCCCGAAAGAACCGGACATGATAATTTTTCATCATCCGGCTCGAGCACAAATCAAACGAACCAACTGGATCCAGAAAAAAAAATCGATATCTTATCCAAGCATATATAAAATAAATGAGTGATTCAATGTAAGAAAAAATTTAGCGGATTCCGTTTTCAAGAGTTACAATTATCCATTGCAAGGAATTAAGTTCGTACAGATAAATGCTCAATACCCAAGTAGGCTTACAAAGTTGATAATGTTCAAGTGCTTTCTGGGTCGTCTCAAACCTTGCGATGGGGCTTTAGCCCCCAAAAATATTGATACTTTTTACATCCAAAGGATTTACTTGTTACTAATAGAGTCTAGCCTATGTTCTTCTTTAGATCCCTTGTTTCACTCCGATAGTATTATAAATCGAGTCAATGCAGAGGAAATGAATGCATTTTCATACTATTAAGTAAGTGAAATAGATAAAACATAATCTGTATTATGGCATATATATCACCTATTCTAATGGATCTTACGGAGCCTGGTCATGCACGACATGGTCAAGTCTGATCATGGAAAAGATTCTCTTCAAGCGAACCAGCCTACCCTCTGTATGGAGCTTTCGCGGTGGTTGGAATAAAGACACATTTTGTTGTGAATCCCAATGTGGCAGATAAAAAGACATATATCTACACGGTCCAATCAATAGTTCAAGTCACACACTCCCATAATCCATTTTCTCTTCGAAGAATTCCCTTCAACTATTATTGAAAAATAACGAATAAAATTTCGTGGAGTTGAAGGGAAATATCCAAATACATGTCTTATTTTTCAATAATCCATATTTGCAGCAATGAAATACTCTTCTTCCCCCCTGAGTAATCATAAATAACTAATTACAAATCTATGATTTCTATTCTCTATAAAGGACCAGAAATGCCTTGCTTACGTATCATTGGGAAGTGCATTAACATAAATACGGCAGTAAGAAGAGGTAATACAAAAGTGTGTAAACTATAAAAACGAGTCAAGGTAGATTGTCCCACACTAGCACTTCCGCGTAATAACTCTACCAAAGGCGACCCTATTACTGGAATAGCTTCCGGTACACCTGTTACAATTTTGACTGCCCAATAACCAATTTGGTCCCGAGGTAAGGAATAACCAGTTACACCAAAGGATGCGGTCAATACAGCCAGAACCACACCTGTAACCCAAGTCAATTCACGAGGTTTTTTAAATCCACCAGTAAGATACACGCGAAATACGTGCAGGATCATCATTAAGACCATCATACTTGCCGACCATCTATGAACTGATCGGATTAACCAACCAAAATTTGCTTCCGTCATTATATATTGAACAGAAGCAAAAGCCTCAGTAACGGTCGGACGGTAGTAAAAAGTCATAGCAAACCCCGTAGCTACTTGTACTAAAAAACAAGTAAGCGTAATTCCTCCTAGACAATAAAATATGTTGACATGAGGAGGAACGTATTTACTAGTTATATCATCTGCAATCGCCTGAATTTCAAGACGTTCTTCGAACCAATCATACACTTTATTGAGATAGGTAAACCAAGGGGACCCCCCTCTGAGAACCGTATATGAGAATTTCGTCTCGTACGGCTCAAACAGAAACACCCAAATACCGCTCGTAACGGATATGTGTACTAAAAAGTTTCAAACTTCTTAATGCTATGATTCAATTTTTTGTATCAAGATACGAAAGAATCAAAATCCGAAAAGTCTTCTTTGTAGTTATAATGCCCAAATATCAAGTCGGCTCATTCATAGTTATATTGATCATTAGGGGCCTCTTGAATCTTCTATTTACCTATTTTTTTTCTTTGATTTGTATGTAATGCGACTTTACTCTTGTTTTCTTTATTATTGATAGGAATTATCTTGTTAAGACCCTATGAATCAATTAAAACCTTAGATTCAGACTAGAACCACGATGATTCAATAAAAAACCTTCCAAAAAAAGTTCAAAAATTCCCTGAGTAAGAACCCTTGGATTATCACTTATTCAATGCTTATTCAATGACTGAATATAATGAAAAAAGCTAAAGAAAGGTTTATCCTTTAACCAAAATAAGTAGAAACGAAAGAATAAATTTTTTTTATTTATCACTTCTAACTCTTGTTTCGGAGTCCGGCCACGAGGTCTGATAAGTATGAATCATAGTTCTAATATTTGTTCTAATATTTTGGAATCTATTTCATATATTCTGTGCTCCAGATACTAGCCTAGACTGAATATCCAACGAGATCAAATCATCTTCATCAAGATGACCGACTTCTTCTCTGTCGTATCCATAGGATCAATTCTAACAAGTCACACACTCATATTCCGGAAATACAGAAAAAAATAAATTCCACGATCGAACTACCAAAAAATAGTGGGCTAAAAAGCAGAAACCTACATACTTTAGACTTTCCTTTTTATTGAAAAGTTATTTAGGGGTTCTTGTGAATCGAATCTAATTGCTTGAAATTCCGTCCAGTAAAATGGAAGAATTATAAATCTCCAAAATAATACATAGGAATATCGCAAATAAACCCATCGCGACACCCATTAAAGGTGTAGTTCCCCACCCAGGAGCCACTTTACCATATTCCGAATTCAATGGTTTCAATAAATCCCCTACAACAGTTCGTCTTGGCCCAGATCTAGAACTATCGTCAACGGTTTGTGTAGCCATAAATAATCCTATATTTTTTTTTATTCAGTGAGATCTGTTGACTTTGTATACCATTCCGTTGTAAATAAATGATCTTATTATAGATCCATTGTGGTCTTGAAATTATATAATAATGGAAACAGCAACCCTAGTTGCCATCTCTATATCTGGTTTACTTGTAAGTTTTACTGGGTATGCCTTATATACTGCTTTTGGGCAACCCTCTCAACAACTAAGAGATCCATTCGAGGAACACGGGGACTAGTTGAAGTAATGAGCCTCACAATATTGTGAGGCTCATTACTTCAATTGAGATAATGAGAAATCATTTTGCCTTTTTAGTTGGAGTTGGAACTTTAGGCGGTTCGCGAAAAAAGATAGCGAAAAAAATTATTCCTAGAGTCGAGACTAAGAGGAATGTATAAACCAATGCTTCCATAGATTTGATTTCGGTTTACAATTATAGCTTCCATACCTGTTTAATTGGGATCTTTTTACGGATAAAAAAAAGACCAAGACAAGAGTCAAAGAAATGAAAAGTAAGCAATCCGAATAAAGATTTATCCGGTACCCTATCTATGTCAAATCAAAAAATAAAGGAAAAAAAGAACAGAGCAATCTTGTATCAGACTAGACTCTTTTTGTAGTTGGATCTCCAAGTTTTTGGAATGCCCCAAATTCTACTTGAGCGTCCAAATCTGGGTCAATACCAGCAAAGACATCTCTGAACAAGGTTCTCGCACCATGCCAAATGTGTCCGAAGAAGAAGAGCAAAGCAAAGGAAGCATGCCCAAAAGTAAACCAACCCCTTGGACTGCTACGAAAAACCCCATCGGATTTCAAAGTAGCACGATCTAATTCAAAAATTTCACCCAATTGAGCACGTCTAGCATATTTTTTCACAGTAGCAGGATCACTATAACTGACTCCATTGAGTTCACCGCCATAGAACTCAACAGTTACACCGACCTGTTCAACACTATACTTCGATTCTGCTCTTCGAAAAGGAACATCGGCTCTAACAATTCCGTCTCCGTCTACCAAAACAACCGGAAATGTTTCAAAAAAGGTCGGCATACGGCGTACAAAAAGTTCGCGCCCTTCTTTATCTCTAAAAACAGGGTGTCCTAACCAACCAACAGCTATTCCATCCCCGTTGTCCATGGAACCCGCTCTGAATAATCCACCTTTTGCGGGATTATTCCCGATATAATCATAAAAAGCTAATTTTTCAGGAATTTTAGACCAAGCTTCTGATAAACTTTGATTTTCGGCTAACCCGGTACTAACTCTTCGATATATTTCTTGCTGGAAGTATCCCTGATCCCATTGATAACGAGTGGGCCCAAATAATTCAATCGGGGTAGTTGCTGAACCATACCACATAGTTCCAGCAACAACAAAAGCTGCAAAAAATACAGCAGCGATACTACTGGAAAGGACGGTTTCAATATTTCCCATACGTAATCCTTTGTATAGACGTTGGGGCGGACGAACACTAAGATGGAATAGGCCCGCTAATATGCCCAATGTACCTGCTGCAATATGATGCGAGGCTATTCCGCCCGGAACAAAAGGATCAAACCCTTCGACACCCCACGCAGGATTTACGGCTTGTACCCTTCCGGTTAATCCATAAGGATCGGATACCCATATTCCCGGACCATACAATCCGGTTACATGAAATGCACCAAAACCAAAGCAACCCAACCCTGAGAGAAATAAATGAATTCCAAAAATCTTCGGCAAATCCAAAGAAGGTTTTCCTGTACGTTCATCACAAAATATTTCTAGATCCCAATACACCCAATGCCAGATAGCTGCTAAGAAGCACAATCCAGAAAACACAATATGTGCTCCGGCCACACCTTCGTAACTCCAAATACCCGGATTCGTTATAGTCCCTCCTGTGATACTCCAACCCCCCCATGAATTGGTTATTCCTAAACGAGTCATGAAGGGTATAACGAACATACCCTGTCTCCACATTGGATCAAGAACAGGATCAGAGGGATCAAAAACTGCTAATTCGTATAGGGCCATTGAACCGGCCCAACCAGCAACTAGAGCTGTATGCATTATATGAACAGAAAGCAAACGACCGGGATCATTCAATACAACGGTATGAACACGATACCAAGGCAAACCCATGGAAATACCCCTTTATCAAGGAAAAATAGACACTATGTAACTTTATTGCACTGAAAAAAAAAACTATGCTACGGACCTCCCCTTTTGAGGGGATTATCTTGGCGAAAGGATTAATATTTAGTCTATTCTTTTAGTAATAATGGAACAATTCGATTCTATTCGTAGGAACAAAAAGAAGCAGATCTATTCTATACTCGATAAGTACCAATACGCAATGGTAGATGGGAATTGATCCTATTTTATAGGAGTGAATGTATACATACTTGTTCATCATTCAAAAACCTATTCGGGAAGAAGTTTCCCTTATTAATTCTGTTTTCCTTTTTTATGAACTTATTAAATCTATGTATAAAATATGCTAAAAGATAAAATCTGATAAAGGCCCATCTTATTTATTAAGACAATAAACCCGTTGTTACGCTTCCACATCAAAGTTAGCTATAGTACTTAATTCTTTTTTCTTTGCTTTAATGCCTATTGGTGTTCCAAAAGTACCTTTTCGAAGTCCCGGAGAGGAAGACGCATCGTGGGTTGACCTATAGTGCGACTTGTCAGATATATTGGGTCATATGGTATTTCCCCGTTCTCTCCCCCGATCGAGATATCCTCTCTTTCGCCCAAGACGGATTGATTTAATCATCAAAAATTTGGAGCGTGAAGTGCAATTAGATCTATTTTTTGGGGGGTATCCAGATTAATATTATCAATTAGAATAATTTATGGTTTTCTCGGTTGTACTAATAAAATGAAGTATCCAGGCTCCGCTTAGAAAAAACTCAATTTGGAATCTATCTATTCTATGATTACTACTACTTGTATCATATTCGATTTATCAATAGCATTGATAGAAAACTTTTAATCAATCGAGTAATATGAAGTAAATTGAAAAAAAAAAAGAAGTCGTAGCAAAAAGCCATGCTATTGGGGCATTTGTCCTATATGTGCAAATCCAAATCGGGCAGATCTTGACTCGGAGTAGAGCATAAACCTAAAAGAATTGAAGAAGACCATTTTGGAACAAGAAAATGACATCGGAATTGAAATTGAATCTCGATGAAACAATATATCAATGAAAAGTTAGTTCGATAAATTGAAAATTTAATGAATTGTTTTTTTATTTATTGAAATTTATAGTATAGATAAACGACCGCGGGCCAAAGGACAAAACTCATCCATTTTGAAAAAAAAATGGAAGGTAAGAAAAAGCCCCTTCATTAGAAGTTAGAAAGAGTCCTCTAAAGAAGGCTAAAATCTAAACATTGATTCTTTTTTCGCTATTTTTTTTGAACCGTATGCATCAAAAGGTGCCCGTACGGTTCTTAAGGGATACAATTTTATCCTAATCAACCGACTTTATCGAGAAAGATTACTTTTTTTAGGCCAAGAGGTTGATAGTGATATTTCGAATCAACTTATTAGTCTTATGGTATATCTCAGTATGGAGGATGATACCAAAGATCTGTATTTATTTATAAACTCTCCCGGTGGAGGGGTAATAAGCGGATTAGGTATTTATGATACTATGCAATTTGTGCAACCAGATGTACAGACAATATGCATGGGATTAGCCGCTTCAATGGGATCTTTTATTCTAGTCGGAGGAGAAATTACCAAACGTCTAGCATTCCCGCACGCTCGGCGCCAATGAGTTTTTTTTAGACAAAAAGAAAACTATGCCTTCGCCATATAAAATATTAAGTAATAATAGCATGGCACTTTGAATTCGATATGAGAATTTTTTTTTTCTAAACCATTAGGTTATGTATCGAAAGAGTAGTATGAGATAAAAGGCATTTCCGATTGTAGGCTGATTTATCGCGGAGGCCTCTTTCAGCGTCACAAACTTTTTTGTTTTCACGACGGAAGACTCTTAACAATATTTCTGTTATGAAAGACTACGAAATATTTATTTTTAAGAAAAAAAATAAAAAAAAGAAACTTTGGGATTGCTGAATAACAAACGAAATCATAAAGCAACGGAACCATCATAGTATTTTGAAATTACTAAAAAAAAGGAAGGGTGGTTATTGGATCATTTACTGCTCTGGGTCTGCTAGATCCTATATTTTCTATTCCTTCGCTGGAAGGTAAAAATGAATTCCATTGTGGAGCCGTATGCACTGCACAAAGGATGCCTGTACGGTTGTTAATCCTATCTTTTTTTTATTATCTTTGACTCATCATGATAATGATGTAAGATAGAGAAAACCATTTATTAAATCATCAGGGTAATGATCCATCAACCTGCTAGTTCTTTTTATGAGGCACAAACGGTAGAATTTATCCTGGAAGCGAAAGAACTACTGAGGCTGCGCGAAATCCTCACAAGGGTTTATGTACAAAGAACAGGCAAACCCTTATGGGTTATATCCGAAGACATGGAAAGGGATGTTTTTATGTCAGCAACAGAAGCCCAAGCTCATGGAATTGTTGATCTTGTAGCGGTTGAATAACAAATAGCAGGTATTTCACGCAAAAATCCGAAATTTTCGATTTTCTCTTTTTACCGGGGTTAATATATTACTATTAATCATATTAATTATTAATATCGAATATAGAAGTAATTCATAATCATCCGGTTAGGATTGATCTAAACCAACTCATTATGTATACAATTCAACATGCCAACTATTAAACAACTTATTAGAAACACAAGACAGCCAATCAGAAATGTCACCAAATCGCCCGCCCTTCGGGGATGCCCTCAGCGTCGAGGAACATGTACTAGGGTGTATGTGCGACTCGTTTAGACCATGGACCGGGACAAAAGAAAGTACAAAATTTTTCCCGTATCAGTTATAAGTACAGTGAATAGGATAGAATGAATGGAAGAAATCCGTTCACTACCGAAAATAAATAAACAAAGATTTATCGTATCCTTTTATTGTGTATCAAATTTATGGTTTCTATTGGTGCAAATCCAATCATCTCTATTTTCAATTTTAGATGAGAAAGAATTCCCCATTGGTAACAAATGCTTATCCATTAAGCAGAGGAAATCCTATTTAACAGAAGGATTATAGCCTTATTCTTCCAAGAACGGACTAAGAGGGTCAGCTACCCAACCAATCTTCATAATTAAATACCGTTACTGTATAGGTAGATCTCGTTGTGAAAGACCGATTACTAGATAATTCATGGGTAGAGCCAAAGAGGGTGAACTGTACAAGTTAACAATAACATTGATGAAATAAAAGAAGGAGCTCCGGTGTATAGAGAGGACCTCACCGTTTAAGAAGTAACCATAGAAACGAAGGAACCCACTATTTCTTTATCCATTTCTATTTTTATTTATTTACTCTATTTTTGTTTTTTATACCTAGTAAAAATACTATTTCGTATTTTGGGGTGATTAGAACAAAAAAAGAAATAGTGGTCGGGAAGGTTATAGTAGCAAAAGCCATTGGAATTTTTATTTTATACATTGGAAAAATACGTTTTGTTATTAATAGACTAGGAAAGGAGAAAGGAATAACTGAAAGAAAGGAAATCCATTAGTTATTCATCAAAGTTTCATTTATTCAATGACTAGAATTAAACGAGGATATATAGCTCGGAGACGTAGAACAAAAATTCGTTTATTTGCATCAAGCTTTCGAGGGGCTCATTCAAGACTTACTCGAACTATTACTCAACAGAAAATAAGAGCTTTGGCTTCAGCTTATCGGGATAGAGGTAGGCAAAAAAGAAATTTTCGACAGTTGTGGATCGCTCGAATAAATGCAGTAATTCGATCTAATAAGGTAGACTACAGTTATAGTAGATTCATACACAATCTGTACAAGAGGCAGTTGCTTCTTAATCGTAAAATACTTGCCCAAATCGCGATATTAAATAGAAATTGTCTTTATATGATTTCCAATGAGATCATAAAATACGAAGATTGCAAAGAATCCAGCGGAATGCTTAAAATGGAGTTCTCTGGAGAATGAACTCCGAGAGAGGTAGAGTAGAAATTAGTATGATAAAATATGATAAAGTGGTCAAAATGAGCAAATATGTTCAATAAAAAAAAAACGATTTATTCTTCTTCCACTATTCTTTCTTTTTCTTACGACACGACAATCGAATCTAGATTTTCGGATTTTTCGAACAAAGAATCAATCTGCGGTTGAGTTTGGATTAGAATTTTAATTCAATTAAAGAGTAAGCTAAGTCTATTTATTCCTGGTTCTAAGACCAATAGTTCTAGCGGTCGACTCGCTTCTTTCAAATTGTTTCTCATTATTAAGAAAAGGTAACAAAGATAAAATACGAGCTTGTTTTATAGCAATAGTAATTAAGCGTTGCTGTTTTAAGGTCAATCTATTTACCCGTCTAGATAATATTTTTCCTTGTTCACTAATAAATCGACTAATTAAACTCATGTTTCTATAATCAATTCGATCCCCCGATGGAATCGGGGGCAAACGCCTACGAAAAGATCGTTTGGATTTAAGAAAGAGTCGCTTGGATTTATCCATGGTTTTTTTATTCCTTATCCCGAAAATCCTATTTCTTAATTCTAAATCATTTTAGATCCGATCGAAATAGGATTTGGTTTGTTTATATTTAAATCTAAAATATGTCTAATATATGTAATTTTTCATCTTCCTTGGATTGGAAAAGGGTGACACACAGCCGATCGGTTCGATCTATTTCTTTATCTCCCCATGAATCGTATGTTTGTAACACCGGGGACAGAATTTTCTCAATTCCAATCGACTAGGCGTATTGTGTCGATTCTTTTGAGTAATATATCTGGAAATCCCTATTGATTCCTTATTAACACCGTTTCGAACACAACGAGTACATTCCAAAATAACAGTTACTCGGGCATCTTTACCCTTGGCCATGAACCTCCCTTGGATTTTTGATTCACGCAACTCTTCCATTTTCCGATCCAAAATGAAGAAAAAAAGAAAAATTGGTAACTCGAAATAAAATTATGAAAGATTTCGTTACAATCAAATATTAAAATATAGTAATACAATAATTTCTAAATTTAGAATCGCAGTACAGTTTTTCATTTAAGTATTTTGTATGATATTGTTGCCCTAGCCATCACATTTTCATTTTCGTTCTCACTCTTTTATTAATTAAATTTGAACCTGGCGCCGCGTCCGAGTTTGACTGAGGTTGAATCCATTTTGATTCTTTCTAACTTATTCTAAGTCTAAAAACTCTAAAAAAAAGAAGGGGGAAGGGGATTAGTCAAAGATATTTGATTGTTTTTCTAATCTTCTTCACCCCTTCCCAAGTCAATAACTAGAATGAAAAAAACGGGAATACCAACGCATCCGGGAATAAACGATTGATCTCGATTAATAGACCCGCTAAAGCCCCGAACCATATAGTACTTACTACCGGTGCCACGGAGAGATATGTTTTTAGATCTCGCATTGAAAACCCTCCTACTTTATAGTAATTTGTAATACATACTGGTATTACATACCATCAAATGTATATATAGTTAATAACCGCTTGTATTGTCCGCGGAATTCCTAATTCAAATTGAAATGTACAACAGTTCAATTCGGTAGATATTCCCTTTTTTATTAAAAAAAATATGTAGCTTTCCGCCCCACCCCAAATATTCATTTTTCTTTACGGCGGATTTAATATTTATTATTTCATACGTATATAAGTCTTTTTATTATTTTTATTATATTTTATATATGATATGAGACAAAAAAGAAGAAATGGCAAGATAATTTGTGTATACCAATGGAGGAAATAAATAAAAAATGTGGAAAACAAGACAGGGATTCTCTACAATAACACTGTAGACCAATTGAAAGGGATGTAGCGCAGCTTGGTAGCGCGTTTGTTTTGGGTACAAAATGTCACGGGTTCAAATCCTGTCATCCCTACCTATTACTTATCTTCTGAACAGTAACGAGGAATCAATTGAGATCCATAAAAATTGAACATACATATATCGAATCAATCTTTTTTTATTTAATTTTATGATATTCTCTATGATAATATATGTATCGAAGATATATTCGGGTTGCTTTTAGTTTGATAATAAAACGCTCTTAGTTCAGTTCGGTAGAACGCGGGTCTCCAAAACCCGATGTCGTAGGTTCAAATCCTATAGAGCGTGATTCGATTCTTGTTGTTGTTAAATCAAAATGATACTGAAATAATTCAACAGAAATCAAAATTTTACCTCCTATAAAGCAAGTAGGGGGTCAATCAAAAAAAAGAACTGTTAATTAATCAAAGGTCCAACTGATCCCCCCGTCTGTATTGTAAATATGCGGTCACAAATAATCCAGCCAAAGTAATAGGAATTAGACCTAATACGATTCCAAATAGAAAAACTTCAATCATTTCAATTTAGTTGAACGAGGAAAAGGAGAGGTAATATCTATCCTTAAAATATTAATCGGTATTGCCCATGAATCTCAATGACCAAGAATTCGAAATTGAATTGACAAGGTAAAGAACTCTACAATATATAGAATATATTGAATAACACCGAAATCTTTCTTTTTTTTGAATTGTGCATTCAATGAATTTTAATCAAATAAGTCGTATCTTGTTCAGACCGATAAATAGAGCTGAGGTTATAGTTAAAACTGCTAGTAGAAAACCGAAATAACTAGTGATAGTAGGCATGACGAGGCTAAATGAAATACGTTATTTTTATCCATATGTTTATAAAGCACTTCCCTAAGTTTCTATTTTTGAAAGATACGCGGATGGATAAGTAAAAATACTAATTGAAAAAATATATTCAATTGAAAGTTTTTGATTCATCTATTATTATGATTATAGATGATACTAACAAAAATCTTGTGACATAGGTAAGAAATCAATTCATCATCTGTCTCTCTATCCCGCAATTCGGAATCAAGGGATTCATTGAACAACTCTTGAGTTTTCAAAACAAATATTCTTATTATAAAGAATTTATAAACAATAATTTAATATATAAATCTAGTAAATATATAAATCTATTAAATGGATTCTAAATAATTAGAAAGAAAAAAAAAAAAAAAAAAGAAAAATAATAAATAAACTATGTTGTGTAACTTGATTCCAAAAATGAAATGCTCTTTGAATCGCTGAAGAATGAATGACCTTATAATGCCCTTTATTTATGAAATTGTATTCCCACTAATTAGATTTTATGTAGTGGGTTCATTTCCATAAAATCTTTTTTAAAAAGAAAAAAAGTATCGCACGATCAGATCACTCGAAACTAGGTTCTCCATTTATTCTTATTCTTTCCATATTAAAAACATTCTTCTAATTAGTTGAAGAACGATCGTTTGAGTCTAATATAAAACAATAATGCGTGCATTACGAATATTTATTATTCTTCTATTCGTTGTTCTGTTTCGTTCATCGAATCCTATGTACTACTGTTACTTGTTACTGGACGACTAACCAATTCCTTAAAATAAAAAAAGATTCAAACAAAAATATAACTACAAACACAAAAGAAATATTTCGAGATTTCACGTCTAATTTCATTGAATTTTGGGACTATTAGAATCTGCTTCCTAAATTATTATAAACCAACCAGTCGGATTCACATTTTACCCAATCTTCGCTTTCTAGCCCGAAGCCAATAACCGATAGAATCCTTAATACTACAGACAGGCATTTTCAGAATTTTCTATTGAATGAATGGTATATGATTCTACATCGACAAGCAGCAAGAAAAGAAGAAACAAATTATATTATTTAGTTTTAGTGCTTCATTTTGATACTTATTGTGAAATTGCGTTGCTGCGTCAGAAGAAGGATAGCTATACTGATTCGGTATACTCTAAAAAACACCCTCGGTACAATATTGACGATCTTACAAAGATAAAATTTCAGTTAATTTCCATTTACTGATCTCATCTTTTACGGAATCGATCCCCCTTTTGACTGTACAAGAATATGTGGAGCTCGGCATGTCTGGAAGCACAGGAGAACGTTCTTTTGCTGATATTATCACCAGTATTCGATACTGGGTCATTCATAGCATTACTATACCTTCTCTATTCATTGCAGGTTGGTTATTCGTCAGCACGGGTTTAGCTTACGATGTTTTTGGAAGCCCTCGTCCAAATGAGTATTTTACAGAGAGCCGACAAGGAATTCCATTAATAACTGGCCGTTTTGATTCTTTGGAACAACTCGATGAATTTAGTAGATCTTTTTAGGAGGACCAAATGACTATCGATAAAACTTATCCTATTTTTACAGTGCGATGGTTAACTGTTCACGGACTAGCTGTACCTACCGTTTCTTTTTTAGGGTCAATATCAGCAATGCAATTCATCCAACGATAAACCTAATCCGAATTATAGAGCTATGACACAATCAAATCCGAACGAACAAAATGTTGAATTGAATCGTACCAGTCTTTACTGGGGGTTATTACTCATTTTTGTACTTGCTGTTTTATTTTCCAATTATTTCTTCAATTAAATAAAAGAAAATACTAAATAATAGTACGAATTATCTTATCCCATTCGGAAGGATATCATCTCATAATTATCTATGACTGTTTCTGTCTCTAGCACGACCACTTGATGAAATGGGGAGGGAAGTGGGACAAATGGCCGAGACTACTGGAAGGATTCCTCTTTGGATAATCGGTACTGTAACTGGTATTCCTGTGATCGGTTTAGTTGGTATTTTCTTTTATGGTTCATATTCCGGCTTAGGTTCATCTCTGTAATAATCGGATGAACTGAGTTGGAGACATGAAAGCGTAAGAACTCAACAGGATCCCCCTCAAATCAGAAAAAAAGAGGGGGTAGGTCCCGTTGAGCTCTTACTAATTAGAATTAGACTAATTTATTCATATAAATGAAAAAATGGATCTTTCCTATTTTTTCAAAAAACTTCATTTCTTTCTGATTCTGAATTGCTTCAAAAAAAAAAATTGATTCAGACCATCTCTTTCGCGATCGTATCGGTCGATACTTTCATTTCAAAGCGAAAAAAAGAAAGAGAGAATCACTCGATTCCCTCTTTCTGGATGATACAATCCCAATATAACAATATTATATTTCTATCGATCAGATATCACAAACCCTTTAAATAGATTAAAATATACTAATAGAATTTTCTATAGTTATTTTAATATAAAATAGAATTGAAAAATTCATTGAATTTGTTCACTACTTATGTAATAAATCGAAAAAAAGGTTCTGATAAACCGGGAAAAATTGAAACTAAGAATAGAGATCTTTGACGAACGGGATCAAGAATAATTCATTAGTTTATTATTTCGACACCAGAACAAGAAAAGGAATTTTTCTGGTATCGAATACTAGAAAGATGCATAATTCCTTCTAGAATCCTTTGTTCCCTTCATTTTTTTTCTATTCTCCATTTACTTATCTTATTTTTAATATCTACTCTATTTTTATTCTATTAGAATAAAAATAGACACATTCAATGACATTTCAATCTGGCACCAGTGACATAATAATCATAATAATACCGCTCCTATTTGTATTGTAAAAAACAAAGAAATAAAGAAGAGGTAAAATAGTCTTCCTGACAATATAATATCCATACTATGACTAGTAATGCGGTACAAGTAATTACCGAAATAGGGTCGAAAAAGAATAAAAAAAAAAAACAAGGGAAAAAGTTTTTCATAATTTTTTGATCATACATAATTAAATTATAGAATTGCCAACAAGAATTTGGTTTTTTTTACGAACTTTATTTGATAAATCCCCAGATTTAGAAATTCATTTCGGACAATTGAACCTTCTCAAACTGTTTCTTTTTAAGAACTAAAAAGATTTGTGCCAAAATAACAGATGCAAAAAAGAACAAAAGGCCTTGGACACGTAATGGATCTTGAAGGACGATTTCCGCATCTCCCTGACCAAATCCTCCCACATTAGGATTACTCGTTAATGGTTGATCAAGTTTGATGGATTCGCCCTCTGAAACAAGAAGTTCTGGTCCTGGAGGGATAATATCAACCACTTGACGCCCATTCGCTGCATCCACTATGGTTATTTCATATCCTCCTTTTTCTTTTCGTATTATTTTGCTTACTATCCCTGCTGCTGTAGCATTATAAACATTATTATTACTCTTACTCCCGTCGGGATAAATCTGACCCCTTCCCCTGTTCCCGCCTACGTATATGGGATATTTTAAGAAGTGAACATCTTTCTTAGTCGCAGGGTCCGGGGAAAGAATAGGAAAGGTGATTTCACTATATTTCTGACCAGGAACAGGACCTATCACAAGAATATTTTTTTTAGTGGGACGATAGCTCTGAAAAGAAAGATTGCCCATCTTTTCTTTAATCTCGGGAGAAATACGATCGGGGGGGGGCTAATTCAAACCCCTCGGGTAAAATAAGAACAGCCCCCACATTCAAACCACCCTTTTTACCATTCGCAAGAACTTGTTTCAGTTGCATATCATAAGGAATTCGAACAACTGCTTCAAATACAGTATCAGGAAGTACCGCTTGTGGAACCTCGATATCCACGGGCTTATTAGCTAAATGGCAGTTGGCGCAGACAATACGGCCGGTTGCTTCTCGTGGATTTTCATAACCCTGTTGTGCAAAAATGGGATATGCATTTGAAACGGGTGCCCAAGTTATTATATATATCATGAGTGATACGGAAATAGATCGAGTAATCTCTTCCTTTATCGAAGAAAAGGTATTTCTAGTTTGCATGGTCCAATCATTGAGCCCAAAAATTTCTACAATAAAATTAGGTAGGTCCCTAGTATAGTTCCCTATCCATGATTCTGCTATTTACTGAAATAAAGTTACTCGAATATAGGAGGCATCCTTCGCGATGGGTAGAAGGAATAAGTACAATTTTGAATGTTTTACTTATGTACAAAGTAACAAACATTATATTTTTCAGTCATTCATTGAATGATAAATCACTACAAGTGAGGGAGATACACGATTTAAATAACGGAAGATCCAATATTTTAAAATTGTGTCAAGAATGACTGGAAAAGTGGAAACAAGACCGGATATAATTTGATCGTTATGAGAAAATCCAAAATCTTTGTAGACAGAACCAATCATTAGTTCCCAACCATGGGGTGAATGAAATCCTATACATAAATCAGTTAATAAAAGAATAGAAAAAGCTTTTATTGTGTCGCTTAAGTTATATAGGAACTCTTGAACCCAAGAGTTAAGAATAACAAGTTCTTCATTACCAAGAATAGAATAACCACTTAGAATAACGAAACAGATTATATTTGTCGAGAAGTGCAAAATCATATGGATACGATCCTCATTGTGCATCTTGATCAATTGGATCGTTTCTTTGTAGATTCCGATACGAAGCTTTTGTAGATGTGTTTCTGGGTATTCCTTTAGCATTTCGTCCAAGAGAAAGAGTTCCTCTAATTCTAGAACTTTTTTTATAATACTCTTTTCTTGAATATCATTCAAAAAAATTTCGGATTGACCAGTATTCCACCAATTAGTAACCCAAGATTCTAGGCTTTTATTAAATGAAAGAGAGATCCACCAGGGCAAAAATACTATAGATGCAAGATATAGAAGGGGAATGAATGCTTTCTTTTTTTCCATTTTTTCGTCTTTTATTTTTTAATGAACTCACTTCATTCGTTAACTCTCTACACTACTAATATTTATATCAAACATAAGTTCTATTACAAGTCATATGCATACTATTATGAATCCATTCCCTGTTTTTTAGTTTTTGATTTGTGATTTATTAGTTAATCCTTGAATTTCGAAATAATACAGAAAGAAAATAACAAAGAATCCACTTTTTTTTGTTACTGTGCAGTTGATTTACATACGGATCAAAATTTCGGACAAAGAAAGTTTTCTGGCTGTTCCGTATACGTCTGCTTTGGGTCAAATGAGCATTCTGAAGAAATTCCAGTTAAGTTATTATACTATTACTATGGTCTATAAAAAAGACTATTCTTTCATTTCAGTTTTATCCCTCTTGCTACGAACAAAATTCATTCTGAACTTCATTTTTCAAAAAACTTCAATTGGTACACGCAAGAAATAGGCCAATTCGGCAGCCTTTTGCTCAATTTCTCGTGGGGTCAGATTCTGATCGGTACGCGTCAAGGGAATGGCCCCTTGGCCTCTTATTTCCATATAAAGGACACGACGTGCATAAATACCCTCTTTAACTTCTATTCTGATGGACTGAATGTCTTTCATAAGGAATCGTAGGAAGATTCGACGATTTTTTCCAGGAAACCCCCAACGAAAAATAGACACTATTTCTTCTTTTCTATCGAATCGATCATAACCGCTACCTACATTCCACAAAATTGTGCACCACAAATAGGAGCTAATAAAGAGACCGGCAATCCCATAGAAAGACATTACGATCCCCTGTGGAAAAAAAATTATTTGCTGAGACGGAAATAAAGCTATCAAATCCCTACCAAGATAACTGGAAGTTCCAACCAATAAAAACCCTAATGAACCTAAAAAAAGGATAAAGGCCCAGCAGAAATTGCTGATTTTTCGAGATCCTCTTATAAATTCTATCCATATACGTTCTGATCGCCAATTCATACTAGATCTCGTTGCATTTTATTGGAATTAAGAGAATCAAAAAAAATCTATTTTACTTTTTTTGTTTCCGAAGTAACTCTAATCAACTAGCACTATTTTGATGTGAACCTTTACTTTAGATCTAAGTAATTCATCGAATTACTTAGATCTAAAATAATAACATCACCTTTATATGATTCCCTATAGATACCTACATCCATATAGGTATATTGATTTTATATCTCAAACATTTGTCGCCCGATCTCTTATCTATTTTCTATTTTGAAACTTATCTATTTTCTATTTTGAAATACTTCTAATTGATTTCCTCAGATATCATGTTTACGTATGTATAATCGCTTATGTTTGGAGTAAGCCACATGTTAGATTCTAGTCTACTAAATAGATAGCTGTGTTATCGTCAAAGTCTAAGTTTTGAAAAAAAAAAATAGACAGCATATTTAAAAAATCTTGTTTTTTTGAACATGAAGAAATAAAGAAGCCATTGCAATTGCCGGAAATACTAGGCCCACTAAAGGCACAAAAATAGAGGGTAAGGTGGTGAGAGTTGTCATAGAATGGATACCTCGACTTAATATTTTCATTGTTATATTAATAGTTTTACCTGTTATTTATTGATTGTTATAAAAGGTATCTTATAATTATACTAATTCAATATATAATTATACTAAGTAATATCTACGTGAGTATATATAGAAAAGGAATGAGGAATGTCGAATTAAATAAATGGACTTACTCATCTTTCGACATGAGATATATGTATCAATAGACGTTTGCATTATTTTAGTTATTATCTTGTCTTAGCATTTTTTTTTAATAAAATTTCATAAAGATTTTCGTACAAATTCCCAAAAAGGTAGTTATAATCCGATCCAACAACAAGGATTCTTAGTAAAACTAGAGATCCGCTAGAGATGTAGAAAGATGCAAGACTCTATGCCGCTATTTGCTATAGTTGAAGTATATATACACATGTAATGTTAAGAAGGGAGCATGAAATTCATTTTCTTCCCCGTGCCAAATTTTGCGGAAGAAATAAAAAAAAAAAGAATTCATTTTTTAAGTTAAGTAAGGCTTTACTTGATTGAATTTTGATTCGAGGGAACGAAAGCGTGGAGCTGAAATAACTCACTCACAACACCTTTTAAAGGATTACGTGGTACGATTAGATCGAATAAGCCCTTATCGAATAAAGATTCAGCCTCCTGTGAACCCTCAGGGACTGCCTTATTCAATGTTTGTTCAATTACTCTTTTACCCGCAAATGCGATGTAGGCATTCGGTTCGGCAATAATGATATCCCCCAACATACCAAAACTAGCTGTCACCCCACCAGTAGTAGGAGATGTAAGGATTGCTACATAGAATAATTTTTTTATTTGATTGATAATCATATAAAGCGGAAGATATTTTTGCCATTTGCATCAAGCTCAAACTTCCTTCTTGCATGCGTGCTCCTCCCGAAGCACACACTAAAATAAGAGGTAAAAATTGATTGGTAGCATACTCGATCAAACGGGTGATTTTCTCTCCTACTACGGATCCCATACTACCCCCTATAAACTGAAAATCCATAACCCCAATTGCTACTGGAATATCATTTAATTTACCTGTGCCTGTTTGAATAGCCTCAGTTAATCCTGTCTTTCTTTGATAAGAAGAAAGACGATCTTTATAAGTATAAAGTTGATTCTCCGAATCAAATTGAATGGGATCCAAAGAGACCATGTCTTCATCCATAGGGTCCCAAGTACCTGGATCAATCAAAAGTTCGATTCTATCTGAACTACTCATTTTCAAATGGTATCCACATTGTTGACAAATATTCATTTTTGATTTAAAAATTTTCTTATAATTTAATCCATAACAATTTTTCGCATTGAACCCACAAATGCCTGTATTTTTTAGTTAGATCTAGATCATTAGAACGTTCTGTTGTAGTTAAATTTTTTCTATGCGTGCTAGTTCTTATACTGAAACTCTCACTTTGACTACTATTTCCACCTTCAGCACAAATAGAACTATAAATGTAACTGTCACTGTAATTGTGACTACCACTTAAAATGTAACTATCAATACAGATTTGAGTCCAAAGATAACTGTCAATGCAACTATTAATGTGATTATTCCAACTATATTTAGTATCATACATGTACTGATCATAGTGGGGAATCATCACTCTTAGATACATTATTTTGATAAGTAGAGTTCCGAAAACTATAAAAAGAACTTTCTAGTTCACTTACAAAAGAAGGATCATTGTCAATCTCAAAAATTTGATTTTCAATATCCAAATAGATGGAATAACTGCAGCTATTACTATCCCTAACTAAAAAAGTGTCATCAGATATGAAATTCCGAATGCCGACTAAATCATCAACAGTACTGTAACTAGAATTGTAACTATCACTATGACTAGGAATGTTTTTATTCATATTATTTATAATTGATCCTTCACTTTCAATAGGACCAAGACTATTGATTGATTTATTTAGCCTACACCTGTATTCTAACTTCCCTTTAGACAACATCGAATTTAACCATCTTTTTTCCATAGAGCTTTCTTGCCCCTATTTACATGAAAATACAATAGCTGAATAGTCATTCGATAAAAAAGAAATCATTTAAATATCTCATTTCCTATCAGAATAGGATCTAAATCCAATCACTAGGATTATTAAGTATTAACGAGTCGGTCTTAAAAAAAAAAGGTTCCGTTATATATAGTGAAGTGATACTTAGCGTTCTCTCAAAAGAGAATTATTTTTTTTTTCAATTAAATCAATTCAATTATTAATTTATAAATAGTGGTTTCTCACCGGTTATGTCAAATTGTCAAATTCACATAAAAAAAATCGTTGTTATCCCTATGAATATGAAGAACTTTTTTCGTAAAATCTCGTCTACTAAAAAATTTGTATTCCAAGACAGAACAAAAAGGACAATATACAGGATGGGGTAGAAGAAGTTGTGATACTTGGCTCGATCCCGGATCTGAAACGACGCTACGGGATATAATATATTAAATATTAAATGACTACACCAATCCTAAGGATCCATAGGCTTAATTGCGGATCCAGCACAACAATAAAAATTTTTAAGTTGTTTCGTCTTATATTTTTATTTCAATTTTCTATTTTGTATATCTAGTAAAAAAGATATACAATAATATCTTTGTATTGTATTCGGCTCAATCCTTTTAGTAAAAGATTGAGCCGAATTTAGTTTAATTGAAAGTCAATTAAAAGAACGAAGAGTAAT